>NC_081519.1:6972368-6997368 GCF_030273125.1 Centropristis striata | reverse complement strand
AAAGACAGGCGGGAGAGGTGACAGGAAATGGACAGAGAGGGACATCGTAATGAGCAGACAAAGTGTAAGAAATAAAGATTCCTGCACTCCAACTAAAAGGTGAATCAGTGGCAGTTTCTCTGTTCTGCATCGTGTGTGCTGCTTATATAAAGAGGATTTGGATTAAGAGTTTTTCTACTGCTCAAGTAATATCTTTTTTTTTTTTTCCTTTTACCTTCTCAGATAAACTCTAGTGGTACTCAAAGCGTGCTCCACTTCCATCAGTGACATACATCGAGCGTCAAGATAAGAACAGTCTGTACAGCTGTGCCTCACACACCTTTACAGCAAACACCTCTGGAGGAACACTAAATACATTTATGTCATGGAGGTGTGCATCTATGTGTGTGTGAGCATTGCATACGGCCAAGAAATCCTCATTAACTAAAGCAATAACATTGTTAATTTGGTAACAGAGCTGATTTCAAATGAATAGATTCAGTGGAATAATACTGTAATAACACTGTGCAATTAATGCATAAAGTCAGAAATAAGATGCTTCCAGTCTGTATCAAGAAATAGATCCAAATTTGAGCGTGCCAGTATGAATTACAAGAAATTTGCATGTTGAAGAAAACAAAGATCAGAAACATAAAAACATAAGAGACACAGATTCAAAGAAATATGTTAAAATAAATAAGATGAATAACAAATATAAAACTGAGGTATTAACTTTAATGTATGTATGTAATGTATAGGTATTTAGTTTTGTTCGTTTGTTTCATTTCAGCATATAAATCTAAAGGGAAGTGAACAAAATAATTAATCTAAAAGTGTAGATGCTTTGTCACTACTTCAGACCTATTATTGCTTATTTTTTATATATGTGTATTTGAGTTGTTTAGGTTAAAAATGACTAAAAGTAACTGGCATTTTACTTGAGGCCACGTTGGATCAACCTCCTTCATCAACTTTTGTGTCCTTTCGTGATTTCCAACAATTCCCAGAATGACTTATGAAAAGCTCAATCAGGCAAACAAAAGCTCTGCATGAATCACATTGGACTATTAATGCGACTGTTGGTGGAGAAAGTTGAAAGTTGAAATGATCTCTCCTCTCTGACGGATTTCTTCTGACATTATCATTAAACGTTGATGCAAAATTGTAGAGCTAAAAGAAGAGCATGTTTTTTTAGCTTGGAGGCTATTTTCTTCCTAATTAATACCGGCTTCATCTGTGTTAGATGTGTCTCAACATGATTGACCAGATATCTGGGGCAATAAGAAAAAATAGAGCACCTCCCACCCACATGGACACACGAGTGCAATGAAAATCACCCAGGTTTTATTGTTTGTTTTAAACATTATGAGATAAATATTTCTCCATTGTGATTTACCTTTTTTTTGTTTAAACTCCAACTATGAAACATAATAGTTTTCTGGAGTACAAATGCATTATTGATATAAAAAAAAAAACCCAACTAATTAAATTATGCAATTATACTTCACAACCCTCCTGGGCTGAACAATTTAAAAAAATAATGTGAAGGGAAATTTTGGCTGGAAATTATCATTTTTGGCTCATTACTATACTAAAACTACTAAACAAAGATTTTTTTCTGAAGTCTGTATAATTTAATTCGTAGACCTCGACATCCCCTCGTAATTCAGAAGCGTATTTTGGCACATATTTTGCCTTTTACAGATATTGCCTCCTATTATTGATATATTTCACTCGTATTTATTGTGATTTCCAAGAGATTTATACTATAGTTATACTATACTATAGTATAGAGTTATACTATATATAGTATATATTATACTGAGTAGCCCTACTCTCAAGCCAACAATAAAACACCCTGCTGGATGTTATTCTTGGAACAGATTATCTCAGTTTGCTTTATTGAAGGGTTCTTGTGATGCCAGCACAGCATTTCTCTGCAGGCAATGGGAGAAGATGCTTACGGTTGCGCTTGCTCTCCTCATCGGCCTCGTCCTCGTTGTCGGGGTCGATGTCTTCAGCCTGAGTGATCCAGTCCAGGTAACCCTTCAGATCCTCCTCCAGCTGCTGCTTCTCACGCAGCTTCTGGAAGTCTCCGCGAGCTTTGGCCTTCTCTCTCTCCTTGGAGAATTCTCTGGTTTTGCAGAAGCACATCGAGACAAAAGAATGCAAACACATACAAACACAGAGGAGTGCATAAATGACCAAAAACACACACAGAAAGAGAAACTTACTTTCACAGCAACAAGGTTTTTTTCACACAAAATGCAAATAAGTGTCCTCCCTATGTTAAATAATCTATCTACACAAAAACAAAGACATTCTACATATTCTCAAGCTTCAATCACAACCCTTCAAAGCCTGGTGTGTCTTTGTGAACCCTAGCCACTGGAGGGAGATGTACACCTTTGAAAGACAACACAGCACTACATCTAGAGCCTGGCTGTACAGTAGCGTATCCTTCAGGCGAGCATCTTAATCATACAGAAAAGGTAATTTAGGTGGACAGATGGTTTTACGAGACACGAAACACTTTGTGTCCACAGATTATATAAATATAAACTGTGGAAACTGCAATATGTAGGGACCCAGAAGACGGCATGTAAATATATTCATTGCAGAGTGAGATACTGTCATTACTGAGAAAAATACATATTCAAAAGCTGGTAATGAAAAAAGACGCAAAGCAGCATTAACAAAACTGCACTGAGAAAGTTGAGGGAGATAATAAATGATGCCAATCTGAAGCAGCCAACAGCTGCAGGAGTATCGGAGTTGATGATTCTGTTAACCTTTAAAAAAAAAAAAAATGGGGCTTTGCTGGCTGGTCAACCATCCAGAGTTAATTCTACTGTAATACCCCACCCCCACTGCACAGAGCTGGGAAAGCAAACTGGGGTTTGAGAGAGCTTAGGAGCGCAGAGGGAGTGAAGGGCGAGGAATAAGATTAATTTCTCTCTCAGGAGGTTGGGTGGGTGGGTGGAGGAAGGGGTGGGGGAGGAAACGCTCACTTTGCAGTTGCCGTGGAAAGGACGTGGTAGTTTGACGCAAACAGAGGTCAGAGAAGAACGGCTGGGAAGGAATATTCATTTAGCTTTATCCCTAACGCAGAGTAGCCAATCACAAGTTTAATATCTGAATATTTTTGTATAAAAGGTTGTCAGGATGTTACATCCTGCTGCAAAGTTCATCTGTAGGACACTGGCAGGGTTGACTCTGTTTCAACAAATATTGTTTTAGGACCTCTCCAGGACAGTTCAACTATTTTTGCTTGACAGCACTTGGGCACAAATGTTCATATTATTTAACGATAGGCCCAGTTTTCCTCCTTTTTTAATGATGCAGGGATAATGCTGAAGTGCCTCAGGTTCATTACTAGTGACGCTTACATCTATCACTGCAAACTGAAAAATAAGGTTTTCCTCTTTTAAAAAGCCCACATCTGTCAAAGTTGCATCTATTTCCAGTCTCAAGTGAAATATATAATAATGATATTTTTAAGAAAAAGATTCATGCGTTTCTATTGTCAGTTTGACTTGTCTCAAGGTGGCGATCTCACACCGCGTACAGGACTGGAGTGTGTCTTCGACCGCCCCGTGAGCCAACTGGAGTAGATACGACTGGACTCAAACTTGGGCTATCAGCTAGCTGACATTAGAATACGTCCTTGAGTAATATTTAGTCAAAAGATTCAATGATTTCGCCTGAACGTAAGCAATATCCAGTTTCCAAATTCAATAAAAGGCTTGCATGGTTACATTTTCTATTGTATGTTGATGACGCTGGCCACTATTTTTCTGTATTCCTTGAATTTAACACATTGTTTTTTCTGAGCTGGTAATAAAAGTAGCAAATGAGTGAGCCCTCACACTCTCTTCCTGTCTCTCCTACCTTGAACAGATCGGGCAGGATGCACGAAAAATAAGATTCAAAGCCGAAAATATTGCTGATAGTCTGATCTGCTATGAAATGAAAAGAAGGCATTTTTCATTCAGCTTTACGTCTGATAAACTGGCTTTAAAGTGGGGATGTTCCCTCTGGTTTCTTTTTCCTCATCTGGATCCTTGGTGCCCTGCCATGTCTCTACACTGTCAATCAATATGTGCTGTGTGTGAGTCTGAGTCTGTGTTTGTGTGCGTGTCTATGTTCGTGTCTGTGCATGTTTGTGTATGTGTACATACAGATGTGTATGTTGGGAAGGGAGGGGTGGGTTTTGTCATTTTTATTGTCTGTTTTAATTCTTATTTTTTGTAAAGCACTTTGTGTTGTATTTATATGTATGAAAAGTGCTATATAAATAAAGTTTGATTGAAGTGTCGTATCACGCAGCTAATCCTACCAACTGTTTAAAACAAGATGCGCAACTAGGTTTATCAAGTGTGAGGCTAAAATACAATCAGAATTTTCCAGGATATCTGGTCATTTTAATACATGTTTATTTTTCCCATGTCTGGAAAACTAGCTTCTATATTTTCTGAACACAGGAGCCCTGAGATAGGAAGCAGTGCCGGAGTGCACAACAAACCACTGCATGAACGCTTTGCACACTGCAAAAGAAAACCACTGCACACGTTTCCTCTTACCCACTTAGCACACCTAACACAAGGTTTAGCACGAAAAAGGATCCCAGAATGATCAGGCTAACAAAATAAATCCAAGGTGTTTCCCATCCGATGGCGTCGTTGACCTACAGGAGCCAAAAGCAGCCGTTTAACAGACAAAACACAGACAAGAACAGAGAACCTCCGACCTGAAGTCAAGCAGAAGGTCTCCGTCTGCAAAGACAGGAAGTTGCTTACCCGCTCAACACACCCAAAACCAGGTTAAGAACGAAAAAGGAGCCGAAGATCACAAGACTGACAAAGTACACCCATGGAAGCTCAAAGCCCATAGCATCGTTCATCTGGAGGAACGAACGTCACCGCAGAGGAAGGAGAGGAGCGGGAAGAGAGGAAGAAAAGAGTGAAACAAACTGTTAAAGGTCAGAAAAGAAGAACAGAGCAGAACGTCAGACTAAAGTAGCTTTTTCTGCAGATCAACAAAAGCAGAAAATACAAAGAGTAGCAGGATCTTATTGTTATTGTGAGATGTTGAATGCATTCAATCATTTAGTCAATCAATCATATCAAAGTGATAAGAGCTGCCTGGGGAAGTTATCAGCAGCTTCATCAACACAACGTCAGTCACATTACTGCTGTGTGTCTGATGGGAGCAGACGTGTGAGCTGAAGGCGTGCGGCGCTCCCGGGATGATGAACTGGGAGGGCGGGGACTCACCCAGTACAGCACGTCCGTCCAGCCCTCCATGGTGATACACTGAAACACCGTCAGCATGGCAAACAGGAAGTTGTCAAAGTTGGTGATGCCACCGTTTGGGCCTTGCCAGCCTTCCCTGCACTCGCTGCCATTGATGGGGCATTGGCGCCCATGCCCTGAGATCGCACATGGAGCTGGTTCCTCCTCTGCTATCGCTTCTAAAGAGAGAGCGGAAAACGGTGTTTGTAATCATCAGAATGGCAGATAAAAAAAAAAAAAGAACATTAATGACACTTTGAAGTAACATTAATGCTCATGATACTTGTCATGTCATGTTTCTGACAGGCTTGTATGACTCTTATGTAGACACCTTCAAAATAAAGTGTTACCATATCTTGCTTAAGTCACAAAGGCATGTTCAAAAAATTGCCTAATATGTCTTAAGTTACATAATTTACACACAGTGTTATCACTATGCCAATAGCCATCCTTTGTTGGATCCTTTTTGAGTGAAATGATCAATAAATGTCATATGTTACGAAAAAAAAAAAAAAAAAAAAATAGAATGTCAGATAACCACTGTAAACAGCTGTGTTCATTATATTAGTAGAGCAGAGGGGTGTTCCATCAACGTGGCTAAACAAACCGAGGCTTCATTGAAGAAGCCTGGTTAGAATTAACACCAACTTTCACTTGAGGCTAAAGCCGTTCCACTAACGCAGCTCAGCCAAGTCCAGTCAACGCTAACTCAACCCAGCTAGACAAGCTGGCAGTATATAAGCAGCCTGTATAAATCGATCGTGGAACAGCTGGGAATAGCCAATAAGATGTCGCAAAAAGTGGTGAAAATAAGCGCTGAAGGAGCTTTATGAAGAATATCCAGTGACGGTCACAAAAAGAGGTGAAAAACAGCGCAGATTTTTTCCTCGGCAGCCATGCAAAAGACGCTGTTGGAGTTTTATAAAGTGTATTTTATAGCATATTGTATATTTAGTATATAAGGTGACGGTCACACACCACGCTCCCTCACACAAGTTAAAGCACCGAGACGTTTCCCACAGGTGCCTTGCTCTGGGACACCCTGCACCTGGACTTAAACCAGTTAACCTCCAGTTCTCAAGCCAAGTCCCTTCAAACACCTAACAAGCTCCTGCCTGTTAATTACTCTTATTAATATGCGGAGCAGCATCATGTACAGGAGAGGGAGGGGAAAACAAACTTTGTTTAAGCAGCTCCCCCTCAGAGAGAACAGCCTGGCCACCAGATAAGTTAAGTTCAGGACCCTTGAAGAGACTTACTGTTTCAGCTCAGAGACCCTCTGATTGTTTTCATTAAAGGCTGAAATGGTTCAAAGACTGTTCTCGCATCTGGATTTGAGGGATTTAAAAAAATTCTGTCTCTCTTTTCATTCCAGTGTTTTAAAGGATTTATTTTCGAGGGTTTCATTTTTTTTATTATGTTTATCCTTGTCTTATTCCTTCAGTCTTAGACCAAAAGAGTCTGAGGGTTTCTCAGCATGGAGCAAGACTGTGACAAATTGTAAAATCTCATCACCCACAGGAGGCATCCACAGAGACATTTAAAAAGAAGTAACACAGTTAAATGAAACAGGATGAAGCTGTGTGTGTTTCTGTCTGTTTTGTATATAAACTGCAGGAGTGTGTCGTTTTTTGTCGTTGTGTTGCAACTAGAAATACACTGATCATATTTTACTCTCCATTTGAGACAAAGTGATCTAAACATCCATTTGTGATATATCTGTAATGAACGGGACAAAGTGTGTAACAATTCCATTGTGCACCTGTTAAACTGGGCCTACAAACACTAGGTTTCACCTTCAGGATCAAGAGATGCATGTTGGTGTCTGTTGGAACTTAACAGACTACTTTTACCATCAGATTTCTGCTTGTTACAGTATTCAAAATTCAAAATGTGAAGACTATGTGCTGTCTTGATTTTATGTGTATAACGGACAATCAAGAGGGCGTACCTGAGCCAGGGATAAAGCAGGTTGCGTGCATTTTTCCGATGAAAAGCTCCAGGCCGATAATAGCATAGATGATGATGACAAACAAGACCAAGAGGGCAATGTGGAGTAGAGGGACCATGGCTTTAATGATGGAGTTCAACACCACCTGTAAACCTAAGAAAGGAGGAAAATAGACACGTTATGTGAAGCCTGGCTGCATTTGAATGCACAGAGAGAAAATCCAGCTGCAAACTTCAGTCGCTTCAATCTTCTTATTGCAAAACGAGAATAACTTGTGAGTCATGATGGTTCACATTATGACAGGCTGGTGACGAAGAAATATAAAAAATAAATGTATAATATTTTGTTTATCAACAACAGATGAATACACTGTAGCCTACTGTATGTTTCGCTACACATTTTTTTTTAACATATTTGATACCAGTTTCAGTAGATGTATATTTCCGTATATATAAAACGACATATAGTTCATAAATGTGTCAGAAGTGTTTACGGTGAGTCTGTTTGTTTGTATTACAGAGCTCATGTCTCCAGGGCGCTCATGTAGATGCTGAATAGATGTTTTTGAAACACAGTCCTCAGGGATGATGCACAGACCATCTGGACTCATCATGTGTAACCCTTCAACCTTCCATTCACTGCGACTAGTCGGGGCGGAGATCATTATACAGCATACATAAAGGAAATATGTGGTCGCACTGGGTTGACGTGGGCTGCCGGTGTTACTTACTGGGTACTCCTGAGACCAGCCGCAGGGGCCGCAGCACACGGAAGGCTCGAAGGGCTTTAACATCGAATCCACCTGGTTTACCTCCGTGTCCGTGCATTGACGGATGGATACTTTCTCCTTCATCTCCATCTGACTTCTCTTCTTTGGTCAAAAGCTCCAAGACAACACTGAAGAGTCTGTCAGGAAACAAAGACAGAATCAGACGTATAGAAGATTACTTTTTAACTTTTTAACTCTGAAGACCCAGCTCTTCAGAGAGCATCTTCTTTCCTAGCACCACACGACAATTCTACTCCTCAAAGAATTGTCACTAGCACTTATTGATGCACTAATAGCTCTTATTGCACTATACCTTGATTGTTTGCTTTTACTCTTCCTGTAAGTCGCTTTGGATAAAAGCGTCTGCTAAATGACTAAATGTAAATGTACTTTATTAATCCCATTATGGGGAAATTCGACCTCTGCATTTAACCCATCCTTTTTTACACACAAGTGAACACACCATGCAAGGAGCAGTGGGCACCCGGGGAGCTGTGGAGGGGGGGTTGGGTGCCTTGCTCAAGGGCACTTCAGTCCTAGACCTGTCAGTACCGGGATTCCTAACCTCTAGGCCACAGACTGTATAACATAAAACATGTTTTCATCTGAGCTGCTGTATGAAATGTTCCACAGGGGCGGCTGTGGCCTGTTGGTGGAGCGGTCGCCCACTGATTGGAAGGTTCTATCCCTGACCGTGGCAGCCTAGATGTCGACGTATCCTTGGAAAAGATACTGAACGCCAAACCTGGTGCTGTGTGTGAATCATCGGTGTGTGAATGAATTCCCAATGGTGGCAATACCAGTATGAATGTGTGTGTGAATGGGAGAATGAGCGCAGTCTAGTGTAGCTATATAAGTGCAGCTCCATTTACCATTTGCCAGAGAAACCTTATCCTGTGTTAGCAGAGCTGGAACGATTAGTCAGTAGTTCGGCCATCGTACCACCAAGATGCACAACAGAGCGCCACAGGAAGTCGTTCAAACTTCTCAATGCCTCCCTCACAGTGTCAGACATCAATTGACTTATTTCAACTGTCAGCAGCTATGACCCCATAATTCATAACTTTACCTATAATAATTATCTGTGCAGTGTGCAATACGGACTTTCTATAAAAAATCATGAAAAATTGTGTAATAATGCAATAATTCACACTGTTGTAACATATATATATATATATATATTTGTAAATATCCCTATCTACTTCAAATTGTCTATTGTTTACTAAAATTTTATTCTATACTTCATATTTCTATTTTATTATATTGTACATATCTCTAGTTATTCAAATTTTATTCTATACTTCGTATTTCTATTTTATTCTATTGTACATACTATTATTCATTTAAGACTTGTATTTGTATTTTATATTGTTGTATATTAAGTGTAGCATGCTTTTTCTTTACCTTTTAACCTTTATTTATTTACAGAATTACTTTCTATTCTATTCCTATACAGCAGCAACTGTAACAAGCAATTTCACCCCGGGGATCAATAAAGTATTTCTGATTCTGATTGTTAAAAAAAAATTCGAAAATAATTTCTGATTTCCATTTTCGGTTTAACGACACATCTACAAAAATGCAGCTTCAACCAAACAAACAATTTGCACCTTTGGCTCTGGAACATTATATGAGGCTCTTTTTCCCAGGAAAAACAACACATTAAGAAAATAATCATAATCAATAATGAAAAATAATTGTTTGTTGCAGTACTAAATATTATTTTCTTCCTCCAGACAATGTTACAGTCAAGTTTTTTTCAAGAAACATACTTGATTTGCCTTTTTTAGTGGGTCAGCCTCTATATATTCACAGATTCCGTCTCGCTGCACTGCTTCCACATATTACCACTGTAATAAAGAACAGCACCTGTTTTCATAGACATGCTAAAATATGTTTTCCATTCTAGTTTCTTCTCTAATTTGTCAACTGGCACCAGATGTTTTTTAGTTTTAGTGCATCATTCTCTACCATGCTGCTTTTCTTGCAACAACAACACATAAATAATAATAATAATAATAATAATAATAATAATAATAATAATAAAACTGGACTCAAACGTAACCCACAGCACCTACTCTTGCTATGTTTCTTGACTTCATCCTTGCTTGTGTTGTGTTAACTCTTATTTGTACGTCACTTTGAATAAAAGTGTCTGCTAAATGACAATGTAGAATTGTAGAATAATGTAGAAAAAAAATAATAGAATAACTTCATAATTGGTTTATCTGTTTTAAATACACTGGTCTGAAATGAACTTTTAATTAACTGGAATCCAGCTAATTTAGTTGCATATCAATTATTGTATGAAGAATTAATTAATTAAAATAATAAAATAAAATTGCTTAATCGATGATCCGTGGGATGATCAACGTTTTTGTTTTCTAATAATTTCTGTCACAAACTTTTATGAGACACGTTGCCCTTAAAACTGCTTCCTGGCTTCAAGTGTTTTATTTGACTGTTAGTATAATTTATCTGTGAAACTATAATGCAGCACGTGTCATCAGTTTACTTTACAGCCACCCACAAACCATACTGATATCAACAGGATGCAGTAGGATTAACAAGAGTACTTCACAAATATTATATGCACCGTTAATGTTAATAGATGGTATAAAAACTGGTTAGTAAAGACTCTACTGGTAGTGTTAGTATTTTTAAGACCTGACAAAACAATTTACAGTTATTTATTTTCACTGTGAGGCCCGGGGCGAGGCTGAGAGCAAAGCAGAGCAGCGACTCACTCCCTCTCTCTCTCCGTGCCCAGTTAGAATACACAAACAGCAGATGAATGCAGCACAGGAGCTGTTAATGTGGTCACAGAGTGAAATCAACAGCGAACGAATCTCTCACCATGAAAGAGGACGCTTCATTACAGTCAGTTAGACGTTCCTCACCTAGACAAGAGGGGAAATCATCTCGACTCATCACATCAAAGCTGCGCACTGAGAGCAGTGGATGAAGCTGCCGGTAGGAAGGAGTTCTGAGGGCCCATAAGCACAGTCTGCTCAGACTTATGTTATACTGAGTCACAGCTGTAAGACTGACCGTCTGCCACCGGGGTTCATTACTCATCCAGTCGTGTTCAGAAGAAAACATATCGACACCTTCTTTCACTGCGTATACCTGAGGAGCACCGCTTCCAAAAAAGTGACGCGTCATCACGAGTGAAGCTGCTTTACTTCAGTGAGTCTCCTCGCCAGGAGTGGGATGTAACTAAGTACTTTTACTCAAGTACTGGAGGTAAGTACAATTATGAGGAAGATTCAACCTGGTCTCACAGGAATCCGTGAAATAGCCACAGATTCGCTTAACTCAAAATCCGTGGAATAGCCACGGAATCACTCAAATTTCCGTGAAACTGACACGGATTTCGCTACAATGCAAGTTAATAACAGTCATATCCCGTGGCTATTCCAACATACAAAGTGATTATGTACATTCACTGAGAGAATATTTAGAAAATAAAACATATATTTCTCGCTAGAAATGTGATCAAAATCCATTTTTATGCAGAAACTAAGTCAAAATATTATTATTTTTCACTAAAAATGAGAGAACTGTCCGCCATGTTTTTTGTTCTGACCGCCGGGACCTTGAAAGTCACGTGACTTGGAACAAACCAATAGGAAAAAATATTAACTTGCATTGTAGCGAAATCCGTGTCAGTTTCACAGAAATTTGAGTGATTCCGTGGCTATTCCACAGATTTTGAGTTAAGCGAATCCGTGGCTATTTCACGGATTCCTGTGAGACCAGGTTCAGAAGATTATGTACTTTACTTGAGTATTTCCATTTTATGTTACTTTAAACTTTTTACTAAAATACATTTAACTGCCAACCTGTTCTTACTTTTCAGGTCAATATTTAACATAAAAACATGATCAATTTAAAAGTGATTAGACATTTTTTTTAATGAACAGTATATTAAGTAGTTAAAATGACTCCTATCTTTAAAAAATGAAAACACCGCTTACATGAATGCATTAATACAAACAATCTAATAATATCTTTAGTATATATATAACAAGCTGAGTGGGCACATTCTGCATAACGAGTACTTTTACTTTTACTTTTATTTTGATGCTGATACTTTTGTTCTTTTACTTAAGTATGTTTTAAATTAAGGACTTTTACTTGTAGTGGAGTCATTTCACAGTGTGGTATTAGTACTTTTACTGTAGTAAGGGATCTGAATACTTCTTCCACCACTGCTTATTGCTAATAAAAGAGTCATACAGTTGGTTTCAGCTCGCCCCTAAAAAACTACTGTATGTGAGGAATTTTAATGTTTTTGTGTTTTTGTTTAAGGCGTCCATTGGTTTGAATGTATTTCTGTACTGTTTCAAAAATGATTGCTAATTGATTTCTCATGAAAAACTGTATAGCATATATATTGAAAAATGGTGAATGAAAGTGATAAAAGTAGATTTTTTTATTATTTATTTTTCCTACATCAACAAAAAAGTTGGGATAGAATATTTTTTTACCTCTTTCCATGAAATGATTGTGACAATGTGATTTATTATTGACAGTTAAAATGAATATCTTCTATGTATTTTCTTATATATATATATTTTTGTATATGTATGTGTGTATGTGTATATATATGTATGTTTTATATTTTTATTTTTTTAAGTTATTTTTTAATTATTTTATTATATATATATATTATGTATGGGTGTGTATATATATATATATATATATATATATAATTAATATTTTTTTTTCTACACACTGTTGTTTTAACTGATCTGGTGTATTAACCTATTAATACCCAACACCCATTCCCAGGGTCTCTGGGAATGGGTGTTGGGTTATATAAGAAAATGGAAATATGTCTCTTCGATTGTACTGTTTACTGCAACTGTGAATCAATAAAAATATATATGAAAATGAAACCACAGTTAACAGGAGATTGTGCCTAAAAACAGAATTATTCCAACTTTATGGGCGACCGTGTATTGTCACCTTATAGATTTGTTGTGATGAACCTGTTAGCAAACATATTTACACATCCAGTAACAAGGCATCATTAGTATTCATTTGGAGTTATGTATCTGGCCACCATTCACTGTCTCTATGTTTTTGTCACTACAGCTGATTACATTCACACCTGATCAGGTGATGCAGCTGAGTAGGATTGTCTTTTAAATGGCCCATTTGATTGATGTTGTCAACATAAACTCAACAATTTAGCATGAGTAGACTTTATATTTTACAATTATTGTTTTCCATCAGAGCATTTTCATGATCTCAACATTTCTAGCTGCACTTGACAGCAGGTTAGTTAACGTCACAGCAGACAGACAGTAAAAGACAGACAGACTGTGTTTCGTGCTGAAGCTTGTTTCAGGAAACACGCCACCAAATTCCCCTCAGAATTGATCCAATGAGCATCCATGTAGTAAGCTGCGACACAAACACCAAGGCAGTTGGGGGTAAGTGCTTGTGTTTTCCTTTTTATCCCCTAGAATTTTTCCCCTAAGTTGTTTTCGGCCCCGGTCTAATGCCAGTGAGTGTTTACTGTACTCTACTAAGGACTCTGGTCATTTGATCGGTCAGTGCAGTGTGATGTTGGTTTATCCAACATTTGATCCTGTTTCAACTCTCCATTTCACTCCACTTCAAACTACTGCATCCTCAAAATCATTCTCATTCAATAAAAGTTGTTTTACATGACTGGTTGTCTTTATCTTTTTCGTAACTATAGCCATGTTTCCATCATGAATGAATTTCGATGCGCATTTTTAAGATTTGCATGAGAAAAGCTTGATGCGCATAAAAGTTTTTATGCTCACTCGAGGTGGTTTTTTTGTCTTTTTCTAAGAATAGTAATGCGCTAATCGAGAGATGGAAACACTTTTGCGCATAAGTTGTAAAGTAGCGAACATTTAACTCACATGACTGATCAGCTGCTTCCTCTCCAACATGAAATAACAATTATAAGTTGCCCAATTGAATCTACTTCCTGAAGACATATTTTCTCTCATGTGGCCAAAGTTGTCCGATTAGCAACCTATTTTTTTATTTATTACTTGCTCAATCTCTTCTTCTACTGTTTACTGACAGATTAGCCTACAGCCATACATTACACTGCCATCTTCTGACCAAAGAACATTTATATAACGTTGTTTATTCGCTCTAAACCAGTTGATGGAAACGTCCCTAATTCACATTTTCTTGAAAGCAACATTTGAAAATTTAGCTTCGTAATTTGCTTCGACTTTATTGGAAACACGGCTAATGTTACAATTTAATTTAGCAGATGCTTCTATCCAAAGGGACGTACATCTGAGTCTCCATACGACACAAGCAAAGATCTAGTCAGAAGACAACACATGAGTAGTTTGAGACATGGGGCCCTGTAGTTGCGGAGGAGCCAGACACCTTTTTCTGGAAGAGCGTAGTTAGCGGGAGGCTGTGTGGACTTGAATAAAGAAGTTCAGGCAGACGGGAACTGTACCAGTTGCTGTTTTGTTGGCTAAATGTTTTAAAATTTGCAAAGCTAATTAGATTTCTTACACCCATCTCCTTTTATTACAATTATCTTTTTAATTAATCTTTAATATATTTTCAACTCCTTTTTTTTACTCCTTTTTTCATCAGAAAGGTCAAAAAAAGAGGCTTTTTCCTGCAACATTATACTTTACATGCCTTAGATGTATATTTTTTTGCATTTCAACATTTTTCTCTCTATGTGGAGGATAACCAGTGAAAAAAATCTATTTTTGCCCTTCATTAAGCACAGCTGAACCTTTTTCTGGCCTCTGTTGATCCATAACGTGACCTGCTATAATCAATAGATACAAACCCGCACAAACATATTGAAGCCTGTCGTGAAGGCGGCTGAACTTTAACCTTTCGAGATGAATTTATAGTGCCGTTTCAGAGCTGTATTGACACAGCTATATTTTGATACTGGCAGTGTTATTTCAGTGTGTCATTTGAGTGATTTAACAGCAACAGTCACTCTTCATAGCAGCAGCAGCCGTCTGTGCATCTGACTGCATGGCAGATCAACCCTGCATGCTGCATACAGACAGAGATTTGACCCAGCTGCCCACTGGACTGTGCGTATAAGAAGAGAGAGAGAGAGAGGGAGAAAAACAGAGGTGGAGAAGACGCTGTGATAAGGATGAAGATAACGAGAGAAGAGTGTGCAGGAGATAGGAATGAGGGCAGAGTGAGGTGGGGAAGTGTAAAGCATGACGTACGAGATCAAAATGGAAGGGGGGAGTATAAGAAAGAGCTGCAGAGACAAAGCAGAGCAGCAGAGAGAGTGTGAGCGAAAGACAGCCAGAGAGAGGAGAGAGGGAAATATGGGAGGGAGCGTTGGAGAAGAGATGAAGTATGGAGAGATGGTGACTCACTCCAGTGGTGGTAAAGCTCTGATTTATTCTCTCTGTCTTTTCTGGGTCATATACTGTGGGTGTACGAGGGTCTCTATTAGCACTTGGACGCTCGGAGCAGAGGCTTAAGCAACTTTAACTTTAACACTGACTGCCTCGCTCAGATGCACCGTAAACTGCAGCTGTCAAACTGACATCAAAGAGCAAAATCCAAACTGAAACAACAAAAAAACGCAAAAAAAACCCCAACATGTTGTAGGCAGGATGCCCACTGGAGCAGGTTATAGGTTTAATCAAATGCATTTATGTAAAAAATGAGCCAATCAGATAACTGGAGCACTTACCCTATGACGACAATGACGAAATCCAGCATGTTCCAGCCGTTTCTCACGTACGCATTCTGGTGCATCACCAAACCGTAAGCAATAATCTTCAGAAAGGTCTCAATTGTGAAAATGATGAGGAAGGCATACTCAACCGTTTCCTGCAGACACACAGAGAAAAAAAGAGAACAATTGATTTTTGATAGGAACTAGATATGATGGATTATCATGAAAAAGCATGAGCATGGCAATAATTAGGTGTGCTGGGTGGAGAACGCACACAGGCACTGAAGCACAAATACAGAAGCCAAACAAACACAAATGGATAAGAATCTGATATGAACATTTCAATCCAGCTCTGTAGTATTTATGCGCTCCATGGAGCAAACACAAAGCAACTTTATTTGCTCAGTAGTACAAAATATAGAACCAAGCGGAAACCTGGAAAATTACATCAGAAATTACAAAAAAAACTGCAGTTCTTCGACTGGCCACTTGAGGCTGGCTCAAAAAGTGAGTCAATCCTCATAGCTTAATTCACATCACAGCAGCCAGACAAGAAGAGATGGAGTGACTGTGTTTCGTGCTGAAGCTTGTTGCAGAAACACACCACCAAATGAAAGAATTGATCCAATGAGCATCCATGTAGTCACATGTGACACAAACTCCTCATCCTAGACAGTTGGGGGTAAGTGCTTATGTTTTCTTTTTTATCCCCTAAAAAAATGGTAAAATGGACCTGCACTTATATAGCGCTTTTCTAGTCGCTTTGCGACCACTCAAAACGCTTTAAACTACAGACTGCGCTCATTCACCCTTTCACACACACATTCATACTGGTGGCAGAGGCTACCCTAAACGGTGCCACCTGCCACCATTGGGAATTCATTCACACACCGATGAATGGGGTTCAGTATCTTGCTCAAGGATACTTTGACATGTAGGCTGCGACGGTCAGGGATCGAACCACCAACCCTTCAGTTGGGGGCCAACCAACTCTACCAACTGAGCCACAGCCTCATGTCAGTGAGTGTTTACTGTACTTTACTGAGTCATGTTATCAGCCACTGCAGTGAGATGTTGGGTTGTATTTCTCCATCATTTGAAACTGCAGTTCGTCGACTGGCCACTTGAGGCTGGCTCCAAAAGTGAGTTAATCCTGATAGACCTCCATGTTAAAATGCCAAACTTTACAGCAGAAATAAACATGTTAACTGCCGGTACAAAAAACTGTTTTGGTCTCTATAGCTAATTTTCCCATTCATGATCACTGTACAGGGTTGAATTTTTATACAATTCACCAGTTTAAACTATATCAAAAGTTAAAGTTATTTGTAAAAAATGTATGGCCATTTGAAGTGACATGTTGGTGTTGTAAAAGGTGACGTGTTTCAGAGATCAGGCTTCATTCAGCAGTCTCAGCTCACTAAGGCTCCGCCTCTTTGCCCATTTTTGTATTAGCCGGAAGTTAGGAGGAGTCAGGCACACACTGAGCTTCACAATGACTCTTTAGAAACCTATGAGTGACCTGACAGAGACTACGCCCATGTGTTATACAGTATATGACAGGTAGCTGTTTGAAAAAAAAAAAAAACAGTATAAATTATTTTTAAGTTCCCATTTTAACCCATTATAAGTAACTTTACATCTTGTTCCCTTCTATCTAAATGGATCAGTATGTCCTGTACTGGTACAAAAAGTAGGACAAAAAACACAGCACATTGGAACTCATTACAGTGTACATCACATGGTGCATTTAAATCACTACTTATTTGTTCTATCCATGGCAAAATGTATGTTGTATTGTATTGTATTTTTATAGAAGCGTTGGAAAGTTGTCAGTAAACCAAACCAACAGGGATTCTGTGAGAAAAGCTTCAACATATGCAGTGTTCGTTGGATTCAGGACATCAGGATTGTTTAGCCCATGAAAAGGAGGATGACTGTGCTCAATCAAGTTCCCCAGAGTCACATGTTCTTTTACATCTGAGAGTCCATTCAACCACCAAAGTAAAAGGAACAGTTTAACCAGAGCATCCAAACCTCACCTTGTCCCTGACCTCATTCTGATCTGATTTAGTTGTCACACTCTCCAACACTTGTCTCAGCACATATTCACACCACACCATGTGAGAACCATGACAACATGAGGAACCTCAACCAGCTGCACAGGAACATTTCAATCCAGGAAAGATACGAAAGAACATATCGTCATGACTGGGTTTGAATGACAGCTGACAAAATCTTATGCACAATGGTTTGCATAAATGACAAAATATGATTGTTTGGGTTAAGATAAATACTCTGTACATAACTACTGGATGCAGTTATATTGGTAACATAGTGCCGTAGAATTGGATATATCTACATACATACAGAAGTGAACTTGCAGGTTAACTGTCCCGTTTAAAACTAGTTTAAAACTAGTTTTAAACGGGAAGTTAACCTGCAAGTTCCAGTCACAGAGACGGAAAAATGTTGGGAGCACTGAAGAACAGAGGTGCTTGACTTCATCAAAGGAATCATCTTCAGTTGTTTGTAGATCCATTGTTAGTCCTGATTGTGAGGAGACAGACTCCATTTAAAGTCCCTATTGGTCAGTTCAGGTGTAGAACTCCTTGGTAGGAGCGTTATGATCGCCTGTTGTGGAAGCTTTAGTGTCGCCCAGGTCGTAGCTACCTTCATCCTTCTTCTTCATGCAGTGCTTCATCCCGTTTAAAACTAGTTTTGGTCTTTATACTGCGTCACCTCACTCATTCCTTTCCTCCCAATATAATTACCAAATTGCCATCCGAGGTCACTGTCTAACAACCAGCTTAAAATATAAGTTGTTACAAGCTGCTCCTCCTGGCTCACAATGCCTGGGTTATCTACAAATTACAGTACATTAGTATTCATAGGTATAACTACAAACTGAATTAGGGTTAGGGTTATGTTTCATTTCCTATAATTAATTTATTCATTATCCCTAACTGATCACGCCGGAGCCGATCCCAGCTGACATTGGGCAAGAGACGCAGTTCACCCAGGACAGGTCGCCAGACTATCACAGGGCTGACACATAGAGGCAGACAACCATTCTCGCTCTCATTCACTCCTACGGGTAATTTAGAGTTACCAATTAAACCTAAGCTGCATGTCTTTGGACTGTGGGAGGAAGCCAGAGGACCTGGGGAGAACCCACACTGACACAGGGAGAACATGCAAACTCCACACAGAAGAGACCAAGTTGGATTCAAACCGCGACCCTCTTGCTGTGAGCCGAAAGTACTAACCATGTAGCCCCTGTTTAGTACCATGTAGCCTCAAATTAAAAACGATGTGAGGCTGTTTGGATCCATGGATTACTAAAGACCAAACCAACCCCAAAAGTGCAAGAAGCAAAAAAGATTGCAACTACGTAAAAGCAACATCTCATTTGTCTGTACTTATAAAAACCATAAAATAACAAAACAAAACTTTGTGTAATTAGCCTGGAAGATTAAATTACTGATGTATGATATTGAGGCAAAAAGTTTCCTGGTTTTGCGCAGGCGTTGTATGCTGGTAATATTTTGCAACTCAGCATTGTGCCTTTGTGAAATAAGAAAAAAGAAAAAAGCACAAATGAGGACAAAATGGCACCAAATTGGAGAAAACACTGATTCACTAAGCTGAACAACCAGTCAGAGATCTCTCGCCCACCGCTGTATGAATGCATCTGAGAGAAGTTATAAAAAGGGACAAACAGACTTTGAATAAAAAGGCTGTTTTTAGAGTGCGTGTGGAGACTAGCACCAGTGATGTAACTCAGCACTGCGCCTTTCTGCGGTTGTTTCAAAGACAGAGAGAACACGGGAACATCAAGCCATCAGGTTGAGGTCGATTAGGAGTGAAGCTAAGAACAGAGGCACACGTTGCAAGATAAAGGTGTCATGTGCATGTGAGAGATGTGTGAGATGCTGGAGGTGGACACACCACAGGGTGACTCAGCTTGTTAGGACAGTCCTGGGACCTCCCCGGAGACATGAAACCAGAGAGAGGCCCTCTGCATCCTTTATGCATGAGGCGGCTCAGAGTAAACTCTGCACACATGCTGGTATCCATAATATCTGTCTGTCAATAAAACCGTCATTTAGCTCTTCACACGGGGGCTCTAATAATACACAATGTGTGCAAATGCTACAAGCCACACACACACATATTAATATATACATAATAACCTCTGCCGCCTGAGGGAGTCCTTAATCCTTTGCTCTGTGTTCTCTGCGGACACCATAAATGCAAGAGCAGTGTGTGCTGCGGGGCTCGTTTTCCCAACAGTTTACTGCAGATAGTGAGAAGCACTTAGCCCAGAATAGGAGACATGGGCCTCTTTGTTACTGAAGTAAAAGGTTGAGTTAAGCTTATGGCTGCTGCCTCTATGACGGAGCATGCTCTGGCCGCAGGGAGCAGGGAGAACAGAACGAATCATACGAGGATGGGAGGGAAGTGAAGGAGAGACAGGCGGAAAATTTCAGAGGCATTTACAGGCCAAAAGGACCAATAATAACCTGCTGCTGCAGTAATCTGTTGGTGTTAATTAGGCTTCAGTTCAATGAAACAAAAATGATTCAGTATGTCTTATTATATGTCTGTCAGAGATCTAACGCAGTACCATGATGTGGCCACATTTTCTGTGTGAATTTCGAATAAAAAACATAATATATTTTATTTCCTGTGTGGTCTGCAGCAGTAATTGAGTTATAATTGTGAAGATACCAAAAGCAGCATGTAATACGTTGTCAGGACATTTTTAGCTTTCCAAAGCGCAGTAAATTTATGCAAATTGCCACTTCCTGGTTCGTGAAAGCATGTTAAATATAATGGCAAATGATAACCATTCCCTCTCAATTAACCAGCAATTTATTCAATCATCAGCACATTAAACTGCGAGCAGAAATAGAACGAGGGAGAGACACAGAAAGAGTGTGAGAGTGAGGAAAGAGGCCTTTGGGGATGACCATAAATATCTCTGACTCATCTTAGTTTATTTGTGCTGTAAAGAGACTTACAGTGTTCCTTTCCTTATATGCATTACAATGTGTTTACTACTGTTCTGTTAGGTATATGCACACACATGTTTATGTCCTGAAATGCACGCAAACAGCACATAATAAACTCATGCAGGGCAGGACACCACACGGCATTTTACATGCACACTACAGGCCACAGGGCGAGTGTTCATGTCTACAGGCTCGACTCACTTCCTCTCACACACGTACAGAGCTCAGATCACCATATGACAAAGAATGCTAAACCCGCTGAACCATGCATTCTCCTACATTACTCGCCATATGACTGAGCCAGGCGGACAGCGGTAATGTAAACCTATTAAGAAGTGGGATAGACCTGTGCACATTGCTCATGAGGCTCCGTCTATCCTCCTCCAGACGACACACAGAAAATCACCTATTAAATTTTGGAAATGGAGTCATAAAAGTAGAATAAAACAGCTTGTCTCACAATTACAGCAGCATTGTTCATACATTATCTTTTATTATCCAAATAAAGAAAACTGCAGCCTCCTAAAGTGAGACCATTAAAACTAATCACTAAAATATTATGTTTATCTGTATCTTTTTAAATACATTTAGCATGAAACACTCTGCTTGAATATGTATTATTGCTTCAAATCTAGCTAACTTACTTTATTTATATTGTTCATTTTATTTTTATATTGTTTATTATCTATTATTACATATTATATTATATATATATTATATACTGTACTATTATTATTATTATTATTATTTTTTATTTTTTTTTAAACATTTGTTTATTGATTTTTCAGTGACATAACAAAATCAAGAGATGACATTACAAGAGTCAAAACAGTGTCAAGTGTAACAAGTAAAATAATAATAATAATAATAATAAAAAAATAATACATAAAATAAATATAAAATAAAATAAATAATTAAATAAATAAAAATGGAAGCGAACAAGAAATACACACAGAACAAAACAAAAACACAAATAGGTCACCCACTGCTAAATAAAAGTCTAATAATATGTTCACTTAAGCAGAGATAAATAAAAAACATTCCCAGCATGCTACAAAATCACACAAGAAAAACTCACAACTAGTAGACAATCAGGGTGGTTACTCAGGAATAGCCGTAAAAATCAATCCCTCGACATGTGCAAAAAACGGACCCCAAGTTTTATCAAACTTTGCAAGAGAGCCATGTATGGAGCACCTAACCTTCTCCAATTTCACAAACTGAAGGATGTCCCTGATCCAAGAGGAGTGAGAAGGCGGTGCAGAAGACTTCCATCTCAATAAAATCAAACGTCTAGCCAATAAGGAAACAAAGGCTACAAAGTCTGCTTTCCATTTAGGAAGCTGCAAAGTAGGAGGTAAGACCCCAAACAAAGCGGTTAATGCTGTTGGATCAAATTGAACCCCTGTACAAACAGAAATAGAGTTGAATATCTGTGTCCAAAAATTAAGTAGTGAAGGACAAGACCAAAACATATGGACATGTGTAGCTGGAGCCTGATGACATCTTATTATTATTATTATTATTATTATTATTATTATTATTATTATATACCATCTAGTCACTATAGCATTGTTGCCATCATATCACCAGTTTAATTATTACCATCATCTTGCCAACCATCCTACCAACTGATGTTCTTTTTTTAACTTCTTAGGTGTCCTTGTTCTTGTTTTATTCTGTGTTTTTTTCTATTGTTGTTTTCATTTATGCTACCTCAGTATTTTATTCTATTGTATTTTATTGTACTTGAATACCGGACTGCTGTGACAACCGAATTTCCCTTTGGGGATGAATAAAGTAATCTATCTATCTATCTATCTATCTATCTATCTATCTATCTATCTATCTATCTATCTATCTAACTCTTGTCCCTTAATCAGGCCAAGTCTATTTTATTTATATAACCAATATCACAAGTCAATAATTTGCATCAAGAGGCCTTACTGTCTGTTCATGACGCCCTCTGTCCTGAGACCCAGGCATGCAATAGACAGAGCTGCAACGGTTATTTCATCAATTATTCTGCTGATTATTTTCTCGATTAATCTTTTGGTCATAAAAAATGTCAGAAAATAGTGAAAATGTGCATCCCAGTTACTCAAAGTCAAAGATGATGTCTTAATGTTTAGTTTTGTCTGTTCAGAAACCCAAAGACATTCAGTTAAATACGATGTAAAACAGTGAAAAGCAGGAAATCTACACATTTTAGGGGCCTGAAAACATCGATTATATCAAAATAGTTGGTTGATTTTTCTGTTGTTCAACTAGTTTATTATTGCAGCTCTAATACAAAATAGACCAACATGATAAAATTACACAATACGCAATCAGTATGACAAACAATGACAGAATACAACATTTACAAGGACAGATTGACAATTTTGGAAATACACTTAAAGAATTTATTGTATATATTATTATAAAAAATAATAAAAATAAAGCTGTAGACCGTACAGGATAAATTGAATCTGAATAAATTCAGAACCAACTGAATCTAATGCCGAGGTTCATCTTTATCTTTTTAAACTCACCACGAGACACTGAAGCACTGAACTGATTAATACTGTGAATTAAATTACATTAAGAGGACCTTGGACCTCAGAGAGGGATAACAAAAAAAAAAGATCTTATAGTTAACAGTTCAGTAATAAATTAAATGTACAAATCAACTTGGCAGCGCAGTCAACCTGACTGACGGTCTGTAATAAATCTCAGTGCTTTATGCTGAGTAGTGACACTAAGAGACGCCTGTCGCCATAAAATATCTCCATATTTTATTCCAGTGAGAAGAGAAGTAAGAGAATGATTATTTTGAAGTACATTAATTACTACAGAGTTTTTTTTTCTTTTTAGTGAAGTTGTTATAAGATTAGGCTTTGGTGGTAATTAAGTTAAGTCTTTTCCCTGTTCTTCTGTAGAGCAGCTGGTATTTATCGCTTTTGTGGACATTTTTTTGCAAGGTTAGACTTTTGGGATCAAATTCAAGCTTCATTCTCTAGTTTTGAAGAAAAAAAGCTGTTCAAGATGTAAAATACCCGTCAGAAACCATGACTTAAACTATACTAGACTTAAAGTATACGTTTGTGAGGGCTACAACTAAAGATTTTTTTCATGACTGATTAATCTCACTATTATTTTGTATCATTCAACTAATCATTCAGGCCATAAAATGTCAGGAAATTGTGAAATGTATTGTTAACTTATTTATTTAGAGCAAAACAATCAAATCAAATAAAAAAACAGCAAACAAATGTCGTATATCAAAGAAAACATCAGCAAACATGCTTGAAAAGGAGTAGGAAGAAGTGTACACTCAGTTGGTAGAGTTGGTTGGCCCCCAACCGAAGG
This sequence comes from Centropristis striata, assembly GCF_030273125.1. Taxonomy (NCBI): domain Eukaryota; kingdom Metazoa; phylum Chordata; class Actinopteri; order Perciformes; family Serranidae; genus Centropristis; species Centropristis striata. The sequence goes on along the minus strand of NC_081519.1, from coordinate 6,973,322 downwards.
GTTGGTGGTTCGATCCCTGACCATAGCAGCCTACATGTCGAAGTATCCTTGAGCAAGATACTGAACCCCAAATTGCTCCCGATGCTGCGTTCATCGGTGTGTGAATGAATTCCCAATGGAGGCAGGTGGCACCGTTTAGGGTAGCCTCTGCCACCAGTATGAATGTCTGTGTGAGAGGGTGAATGAGCGCAGTCTGTAGTGTAAGCGCTTTGAGTGGTCGCAAAGCGACTAGAAAAACACTATATAAGTGCAGGTTCTTTTACCATTTACCATTTACCAAACACAGCATGGAGGAAAGAAAACCAGAAAATGTTAACAGAAAAATCTTGAGCCGGAGAATTTTCTGCATTCTTTGTAAAAAAACAACAAAAAAACTGGAAAAAAACATTTAAATGCTTCATGCAGTTCAATTTCTGTCATTAGACGAATTAACGTATCATTACAGCTTGTATAAATGTAAACTAATTCTCCATTTCACATATTTCTGAATATATGACCACCTGAGTGTGTCTACATGTGCATGGATATAAAGCCATATCTGAGCGTGTGGCGGTGAGCCCACAGTTACATGAGTCACAGTGACATCATGCATGTTTGATATCTGTGTGCGTCCAGAGCGCTTACAAGCAGAGCAAACACAACAAACTACAAGCCATAACACCGATGTCAAAGTAAGCCACGTATAGTCCGGCAGAGAGGAGAACACACAACCACACAGCCACACCGCCCCGCCGTCAATACACCACGGTGAACTCTGCAGCGCTCAGCCACGGGACAGTTTGAGAGCAGATCTCTCCACAGCGTCACAGAAACGTTATAATGTCATTTTGGATCTGATTCTGCACACAATGAGCAGACATATATTCTGTAGGACTTCCCACATCACTCTCCCGCTACATCTCCCTCCCCCCGTGCGCTCTCCATCTCTCGCTAACTCCCTTTCCTTCCCCTGTC
>NC_081519.1:6742368-6969868 GCF_030273125.1 Centropristis striata | reverse complement strand
TAGGAAAGTCAGCCAAGTGCAAATGCAAATAAATATTTTAATGGAAAAATTATGATTTAACCGTAGCAAGTGAGATGATAAAATGAATAAACCTGGTTCATTTCACATCAGTAGTATGTGCGTGATGGATTATACTACTCTGCCATAACTCAACCAATCTGTTCTTCACTTCAAACCAAAGCAAACTAAAGACGAGAGAAGCAAAAGAACAATTCTCATTAAAAGCCTATAAAAAGACACAGAAAAAGCCACAACACAAAAACAATCATAACTTAGTGATAAAAATGAGGCTGCTGGTTTGGTAGTGCACACAAACAGAAGTTCCTACTGAACTGAAGACCGTTTCTGATGTATGTAAATTATCTGAATGCGACCTTAGCTTAGGTTAAACAAAGTGAACACACACTACACATTTTGAGCTCAACAAAATTATTTCAATCAGCAATGTGTTCTGTGATCTCCACCTCTTCTGTTTGGTGTCAAGTTTTGTGTTTTATTTGCATCTTTTGTCATTTCCTGTAAGTGAAGTTTCTACACCTGAAAGGAAATATTCATCATAAAATAAAAGCTATAATACAGCTAAAGATGAGCAAAGTAGCTGGACTTGACAATTAATCCTCTAATGGAATATAACAGGTTCTCTGTACGGAAAAATGTAATCTTTACCATTTTACAACAGTTTTACTCACATACTGTATCTATATTTACATTATTAATTAATATATATATATACAATTTACTGATCTCAGTTTACTGTTTTTACTTTTACATTTTTATGATTGACATTTTTAACTGGAACTTTTTTAAAACTTCTTTATGGTGATACAATATTTTATATTGATTTATTTAACTGAGCTAGCACTAGATTGTAGATTTCCAACTGTATTTTACTGTTATAGAAGATAACAAAACCATCTTGAATCTCTTGAATTTAATGTGGGCTTCATGTAAAATACAAATATGCCAAATATTTAATTAACTGGACAATGCCATTACATAACATTTCCGAAAAATGAACTACAGTGAGAGTATTAGCAGGATAAAACAACAAAGTATGAAGAAAGAAAAGAAAAAAACACAAGAAATACTGAATATTTGATTACACATTGCATTCATTTTTCATTGCATCATATTAAGAAGTAGACATGTGTTATTTACAGAGCCTGAGAGAAAAAAACATCATAAATCCTCCGTTGTTCTCCTTTGAGAGAGCCTGTTTGACGCACACTGTTTTATGCACATGCCTCGCTGTTGTACTTCATCATGGCTGCACTTTCACACAGTATCCACACGAAGCTAATGCAGCTCTGACTCCCTCTTTACTCTCTCACACATGCAAACACAAACACACTCTCAAGCTTGCACACACATGCAGAAATACACATTCAAGATAACAAGCAGGGACAGTGCTACTGTGAGCCACAAATGAGCAGTTACGATAAGTGACTAAACACATACTTCTTCCATCATCTCTATGGGAGTCCACAGTCCAGACGTAGCTGCTTGTGCCAGCCATCACACACACACACACACACACATACACACGCATAAACACACACATCATCAATTGCTTCATCCATCACACACGTACAAATTTACGCTCTTCTTTGCACACACAGCCAAAACACTGGCTCATGAAGAGCTCCTCATATGGAAATACGTGTCATCAACTCCCCCAGCGTAGAGTCAAACCAAACACTGCTATTACTGCATCAAAACAAAAACTGTATTAAACAGCAACATTAATGACTTAATAGTATTTTTTTTTAAACACAGAATTGCAGGTTGAGTGTTTTACTGTAACAGGACATAACAAATTAACCCTCTTAATCGGTTCTAGTTGATGGAAAGAATATATTTTTGTTTAAAGATAATCAAATAAAAACTTTTTATCACAGAAAACCCCCAAAAACAGGCACTATTGTTGAAATTTGAACTTTCCAACAGTCCTGGATCAGAATGAATCATAGGTTTTGAATGTTTCAGCCAGAAAAAAATAAACCAAAACAAAGCTTCAATTTCTGATATTTCTGTCAAAATCACTTTATTCTACATGTCTCATTTAAAAGAAAATCACCAAAAATAAAGAGTTTACAATAACTAGATCTTGTTAAAAACATTAAATTCTGCACTCCTAAGCAACATTGTGAAGCCATGATTGATTTTGCTGAGCTGAATGGTCACGTGACAAATATTCACTGAAAATCAGACAGAACTGCGGGGCTGTTTACACAGAGCAGAGAGGAGAGGACAGGAGAGGTTGTAAAAAGACAAATAATTTTTAAAAAATCATCAGAGAAACTAAAATTGTGTTTTTTCTTTCTTATCATGTATGTCATTATAACTTTGTAATTGTGTAAGACATTTCTGTTTTTCCCACTTCTAGCAATGATTGGGATGATTCCATAGAGGTGCAGGACTTATATATTGCAGTAAAATACAAGGCCACAGAGAGTGAAATGTAAAAAAGTGCAAAAAACGCCCCGAAATGGCTTAGGGTTCAGAGGGTAAAGGGTGGCTGCCTGAAATATTGTAGTGCGTTTAAGTTTCTAAATTATGTTGGTTCATTTGTTTGGCATTCTATAAATGTACAATACGGTTTTACTGGCCCAGGGCCTGAAGAGTTTCACTCCTACTGTGACCTTGGTTTGTCTATGAGTGACTATAAAGCTGGCAAATAAGGCTCTTTCATACAGAAGAAAAGCAAATCCAAACTGTACATCAACGAGTGTGCGCAGGGAGAGCCTGAGCAGAAATATTACAGTGGAAATATCTTTTGTAGTGGAATGTCTACTTTTACACGCTCCTAATCCGCATCCTTAAAATAGGTTGAAAAAGCGAGATGGAGGATATTACAGAAGCACTGTCAGTATTATCGGATGTCAGCTCAAAAAAAGAAACTTCGCTGCATTTTGCCTCTGATAATCTTTGACAAGAACCACTGCAATCTGGCGAAGGCCTCTCGGTGGCTGTTGTCACACTGAGGCACTTGATGGCTGTGATCAGTCAACAGGCGGTGGCTGCGAGTCACAAGTGCGGCACTGTGATGGTTGTTGGTATGTATTTAGATCAGAAATGATGCCTTCTTTGTAGATAATTGCTCATTTTGTAGTACACTGTATGTGCATCTTGCGCCTTCAGCAGAGTTTCATGCAAATGGGAAATATATTAACAGCACTTTGCTTCCGTGTGGCTTTTGTCTTGTTGTTATCAGGCCTCAGAGTTCATTGAAGTAGGTGTTAAAATGCGCATGAGTGAAGCGACTGTCGATGTAAGCTTTAAGGATTGACTGATGATAGATTTGTGTGATTAGTTAAACTGCAGCGTGTTTGAACCTGTGACAGGAACTTCTGCTGCCTGCTGGCCTTCAGCAGCTGGTGCTGATGAAGTGTGCATTTTAATCAACAGGCATTAGTCTGAAAAGTGGAGCTAATGCAGTAGTGACTTAAACCTGCATTATTTCTAATGTCCACCAGGGGGCAACTCCACTAGTTGCAAAAAGGATCTTGATTGTAACAAAGTCTATAAGACTCACTTGATTTATTACATCAGTAATCATGTTCCTAATTAGTTTATGGTCTTAATTGCTTGTTTCAAGTCTTCTTCAACACAGCATGATGTTGATTTAGTAAATTATGGTCTCAATTAGAGTAAAATAGACAATAGAGCAAGGTACGCTTTAGGGCATGGCTACATTGTGTGAAGTAGCTACTACGGTGGGATAGAGGGATAGCAACGTGTGCGTATGGAGCTGCGTACAACAAAATAACCCTAAATTTGTTTTTGGCTGTTGTCCTTTGTTTTTCGTCTCAGATATTTCACCCTCTCACAGTGTGTTTTAAGTTCAGGAAATGTGACATCTTGGTCGCCTAAAAATGTCGTCTGTTCTTTTTTTCAGGTAAGTACATTTTTGTTTCAGCTTTTTTTTACAAGCCAAACTTCAAAGGTTCCCAATTAATATCACAGTTAACACACAGTGTAACCTCCCTCGCTTCACCCTCTTGTCTAAATTAGGTCACTACTTGCTCTAAAAAACCAAGATAGTGCAACCAAAATAACAAACTCAAGGCTTCAAACCAATTGGTGACATAACAGTGGGTATGTTCACTTTGTTTATGCAGTCTATATTTTCGATAAAGTAGTGTGCCATAATCTTACACAAATTGATTTTAAATGTGTCTCACAACACAGAAATAACTTGCATGGTGCACTATTAAGACAGGCATATAGCATGTGAGTTTTGAGGATCTTGTGGATGACTTCTTAATAAAAAAAAAGGAGCGATTTTACTACTCAATATAGTAGCCATGTTTAGCTTCTGTAAAAAAAGGAACAATTTGCAAGAATGTCAAATAACAGAATGAATGTAACATATTTGTACAAATCCTGTCATATAAATTAAAAATGGCATTAGAAAATATGTGCTGTCTGATTGTGTGTCACAGAAGTAAACAAAGTAACATTACATTACTGGGAGATGACAAGCATGTAACTGTCATTACTGTAAACAACCTTCACTTGTTTATCTTGAACAGGAAGGACAGTGTCCATGTCCCGCCCCTGTTACCTCTTCCTGTATAAATCACTTGAAATAGTGACACCAATTGCTGACATTTAAGGAAACTATTTCTTCGTAACCACTTAAAATCCAGAATTTATATTAGGTACTCAATACTCAAGTGTGTGTGTGTGTGTGTATGTGTGTGTGTGTGTGTGTGTGTGTGTGTGTATGTGTCCGTTGGTCCCTCTTTCAACACCAATAATGCATATATGAAAAATCTTCATCATCTTCAATCTCTGGACTTAAAAAAATGCTGACATCCTCATTTGTCACAGGATGCAAATGTGAAGCTGATTCAAGCTGTGAGTTATTTGCTGCCGTCCAAATGACCTCTATATTGGTTTGTGCACGGACGTTTCAGTCTTTACATGTTTGCGTCCTTTTGTCCCCAGTAAAATAAATAGCTCTGCGGCCCCGGAGTTATGCAATAACAGTGGTACGGGCAAACACTACATGATACCATACGCTCTTCCCTGCGTGTTGCCTTACCAAGGATGAGATGTATGAATCATATTCACCATGAAAAGGTCATTGTTTTGCTCAGCTACCTTCAGCAGGAGCTGCCCGGGGTGTTGAGTCTCAGATAGATAAGTCAGAAATGACCTTAAAGCAAAGGCAGGAGGGTTGCAGACTATTTGTCTGTCCCCTAGACAAGGTGGAGGAGACACAGTCACGTGCAGGATGGGTTGTGTGTCTTACTATTGCAGTGACATGACTAAACAGAGGAAGAGCAGGAAAGGGGAAAGCTGAGAATGAAGAAATGACTGTGACTTCCTGACAGGGTTGTTGTCTTACGTGCGTGTTCGCTACATCCTGTTACTCACTTGTGCCTCCTGGTGGTAGCAGGACCCCAATCTTTTGCCCTGTGTTCCGCCCCAAGGAGGAAATTGCTTTCTATTTATAATGAGCTGCTGCATTTAACCAAGCCTTACTAACAAGTGCTATTAAGGCCTCTGTGACTTTGCAGCATTGCTCTGTTCTAACCCAAAGCAGCTCTGCAGCACCTTGGCACACATGAACAGATCTGTTCATGTACTTTTTTACCTGTCAGGTGTTAATGTAAGTGAGACTGTCTACACATCCACGAGCCTAGAAGTCCACCTGTCTGCCCTGGAAGGATTCAGTATCTCTTTGTGCTGAAGATTAGACCTCTTTTGAATGTATCACGGAGTAAAAACCTGCTTAGTCGGGCAGCCTGGTGATATAATTTGATCCTTGCTTTACACATCAGGCCTCTCAGCGGGCCACCTCAGGTTTCATATCGGCCCTCAGTCCACCTGTGAGGCTGCAGAGCGGAGCGGTGTGAAATGGCAATCTTCACTACAGCCCGTACCTGCTGGCTGCTACAGCAAAACTAGCTCAGCACTTTTTGTCTCTAGTGCTCCTCCTGTGACTACAGCGTGAGCTCTGTAGAACAACTAAGGCCAAGCTGGCACACCTGCCCTACAAAGTATTCCATTGTTCAACCTCTGCGGAAAAAGGGAAAGATTGCATTATTTGCCCTCTGGTATCTGATTTAATGTGGACACTGCAGAATTAAACCAAAGTCCTGTGCAAGCAATGGACAAGGATCAGTAGAAGAATCAGCAAAAACATGGGCGGTGCAGTTAAAGAATAATCTATAGAAGCACAGGTATGCATTTTTACAAAGTTGAGGTTTGTCCCAACTACACTGGAAGGAAGCAACTAAATGATGAATTCCTCGACCGTTTGATAGGTAGTACACAAAAGGCACCCATCCAATCTGACACTGAAAAAATACAATTGTTAAGCCACTTCAAATAATGACTTCAATTGGTAACACTCAAACTAATTGTTTTCCAATCAAGATAACAAGTTAGTTTAACATAACTCAATTAAAATGTAACTTAATTCATTGGAATGTTACCAATTGAAGTCATTATTTTAAGAATTAAGAATTAAAAATTACATTTTTTCAGTGCATGTTTAGAGGAGACATACAGTATGTAAGGTCTATTGGAATACAGTAACAGCCAACAGGTTCAGACAACAGGCATAATGAAGGCATTATTGACAAAATTAAAATTACCCATCACATGTTCACATCTACAGCTTTGGTTTGCGTTATAATGGCTGAGATGAGACGTAGAATTCAGTTACTTTCAAGCAAGCTTAGTTTTTACGGATGGTAATTAAAATCCAATTGAATCTGGTCCATCAAAATCATGTCTCCATAGTAATCAATTAATTTTATTTGCACATTGCAAAATAATTATGTCAAACTCGTGCATCTGCGCTGCAGGAAACAAAAAGCAGTCATGACGGACAGGAACAATAGGTCAAAGTTTGGCTTAATTTCATGCAGAAAAATCACAACATTACTGCTTTTAATGTCTGTTAAATTACAATTTTAAGTGAGAGTGGAAACACCAGCAATATGCTCAAACATTGTTCTATGCAACACAGGCTTAAATTCCAGGGATGCCATGTACATGACTCTAAGCACAAGTGCCATTGCTTCACAACAGAGCAGCATGTCGATCACCAGGGTAAATATCCTGTTATAGTAACATTAGCGCCATGCAGACAGGCGTTTACTTTGACTCAAAAAACCTAAATAATAATGAATACTGTACAAATATTATCTTATTTAATCCATTTGAGATGACAGGCAGACTATTTTTTTACACATTGTTCAGACTTAAATTATTGAACCTAGATTTTTTTCCCACACAAAATTGATCAAGAATCAATATAGGGGTTGTTACAGAATCCGGCCGATAAGCAAGAATGGCTTTGGTATCAATAAAAACTTGTGAATTCCCACCCCTATTTGTTACTTCATTTGATGCCATTCTGTCATAACTGGAGTAAATATTGAAATGCTCCTAGGCTTTCCTCTCTGCCCTTGGATGTGATATGAACACATGGGAAGGTGAAGCTCTTAACATTTGAATCTAAATTCTGACAATGATTTGAATTTATTAACACTGCAGTCTGCCTTCATAATGGTTTGTGTTGCAAATCTGTAAAAAAAGACCTGAGGTGTAGAGGCTATAAATAAAGTTACTCGTATGAAATAAGCACCTGTCAACAGTATACACACGGCCCATTACCAGTCTGAGGCTGGGACACACATTAGTGAGCGGCATCTGTCGCTGAGAGCTGTTTGCTCAATGGAGCTGCTGTTCAGCTGTTCAGATACAAGGAGCGTCTTTGAAAACTTAAAAAAAAACTCACATTTGTCTACTATTATAAAATACTTATTTAGTAAAGTGCAACATTTTTTCATACTGTATAAAAGTAGAAGAAATAGACATTGTTCTCAAGGTAGAGATGCACTGGTGCAACTTTTTCTCTGATACTGGAAATTAAGTGATACCAAATACCAATCCAATCCAATATTTTCTTACCTCGTTTAAAATGAGTACACCTCACTGAGGTCCCAGTAAAGGTCTACCACATTAGATTAGACCATGTTTAGATGCAATGAAGTGGGGTAGTATGAGGTGCTTATCCAAAGTCATAGTGTTACTGACACTAGGTGACCCCAGTTTATAGAAGCAGGCGGTCGACCAGCACAGAAGCTAATCGATGTGCTCCCTAACAGTGGCAGCAGCAAAAGGTATTTTAGCCAATTAAAAAGGGCCAACCTAAAAAAACATGTATGTATGAAGCCCTTTTAATTTACTTTGGCGGAACTTAAGCCATTCTGTACTCTCATCAAAGCTACTTGACTCCATTGACAAAAACAGTCATTTGAAATTGCAGAACACAGGAGTTGATGGTCTAACACTACCTCGACAAATACGTTTGTATTGTGTTGTTATTGTGGGACTGATGTTTAAAGTGTTTATTCTGATTCAAAAGTCATGAAACAAACAAACCAATCGATCGAGGAGGAGTAGATGGCAACTCCCTTGTTGTGCAAGGTAAAATTTGTGTTTTTGTCAATGGAGTCTGGTGGTGTTGATACGTAAATTTAAACAGGGTTGTGAAATTGGCAAAATATTCTAAATATACATATATATTGGTTTTTTAGGTGGCTAAAAATGTTCTGCTGCTGCCCCTGTCCACAGCAGTACATTGCCTAGCTTCCATGCTAATACTCCTGGCTGTTTCTACAAACTGGGGGCGTGCCGAACAACATCTACTGCAGGTAATACACTGACTGTAAATAAGTACCTCATACAACCCCACTGCAAAAACAAATCCAAACTATCCTTTTAAAGCAGCACTATGCAGCATTTTCAACTTAAGAAAACAGTTTAAAAATCATTGTGATGGTAAAATGACCTATGTGGGTGCACATTTTGGCCCTCCACTGCTTCCCCCTGCCGTCTCCTGGCGAAAAACAGCCTTGCAAGATCTTTACTAGCGCCCCGTCATTAAATGTTTAGTGAGAAGCGAGAATGAGCGAGAAAAACGAAACTCTTTAGGGTAATCCTACACTGCAAAAAAAGAAAAGTTGGGTGAGCTCAAAATTTCAAGGCAACAAACTTCGATAAAATTTTAAGTTGGACAATTAAACTAAATATTTTAAGTTTTGTTCTTGAGTTTGCTCAACTCTGAATTCAGATTTTTGTCAACTCAACTGTAAGTTGTACTAACTTATAATTTTACATTATAAGTTATAATAACTTTTAATCCTTACTTCTGCTAACTTCTGCAATGTGCTGAATTGGCACGATTGTAAAACCGCTATGAAATGTCAGCTAATGTTGCAACTAAAATTTTGAGCTAGCATTGATAAGCTAATGGCTACTCTTGTAGCTGTAACAAGCAGTGGCGCTAGCATGAGTAAGCCGCTAGCATCAGTTAACCGCTAGCATCAGTTAGCCGCTAGCTTTCGCTAATGACCGAATTTCACCGCATTCCCGCATTTCACAACAAAGAAATAAGAGTTATCAGAACTATTGTCCCTTGTTGTGAACCCCAATTTAAAGATATAAGTAACAACAACTCACAAAGTTGTTTTTGAGCAGACAACTGGCTTCCTTTGTTGTGCTAACTTACATTATTGCCCTAAATGTCAATAATTTATATTTCCAAGTTTTACCAACTTAAATCACTGTTTTAGGCCAAAAAATACAAGTTGGCTTTTTTTGCAGTGTACATATAGCGGTCAAGCACCAGTTAGCCATGCCAGCTAGCTATCAGAACAAGCTGTTAATGTTCGTACTATTACATGTTCGTTATGGCTGAGCCACCAAAAAGACCTAAGAAACGGTTGTCAGTCGAGGAGGTGAGGGAGAGGAAGAGAACGAGGGACTGTACAAGAGTGAACCTGGCACAGCGGGGGAAAGGGGGAAGGGTGCCGCGAATGAGTTTATTTAGGACAGTGTTCTGCAATATACACCACAAAGCTGTAGGGGGAGCGCCGGGGGCTCCAAACTACCAAGTAGGCCTTTAACGCCTTCGCATTAAAACACATTTATAGAATGATTCCACACATCAAGACTAACTCACAAAGAAAATAAAGAAATGAACACTATATTTAGCCTGATGTGGATGGGTCACGTCCGGCTGATAACCGATTCACTTAATAAGGTCAGTGTGGGTGCTAACACCAATCCAACAGGTCAGATTGTTGCATCCAAAGATAAAAAAAAAAGCTTGTGTGTGTGAAACTACTCCAGTTCAGCAAGAACAAAAAGAGTTTGCATGCTGACATCTATTAGAATAGTCTTTAGTCGCTGTATTTACAGTCACTTGACAGATGTGTAAGCAAAGCTTTCTTCACATTTTTCCAGATTCTTGCCCTTATACTTCTTAAGTGTGAACATTTTCCTCCATTTGACACTATTAGGACGAGTCAACTCTTTCAAAGTTTCCTCCAAACGAACCCTGACAGCACACTGTACATATACTGTATCAGACACTGTAACGTCCTAGATGGCCCACTTTCCCGTGCTGCACCACCGCTGTGTAAACAAACACCCTGAGGTCACCCTCCAGGAGGTCAAACTAAGAAGCAGTACATCTTACTCCTCTAAAGTAGACCAGACACACTTTTTAACCAAAGCTGTAGCTTATCTTGCACATCGGTTTCAGCAGACAAGAGGAACACTCCCGCCGGTCTTTTTACAGCGGGCTGGTAACCTTTCTCTAACATGTTCCTGCTCTCAGACGGAGCTTTCAAGAACATTCAAGTGTCTGCAGACGCGCCGTATACGCTGCTCATGAATCATTGAGCACTACAGCTCAATTCTGCTCATGTAAGGACCACATTCTGTGTGTTTGTCTGGCTTTTCGGAGAGCGCACTCATCCTCAGCTGTGGAACAATGCTTACAACACTACATCACCCATAATTCATCACACAGACATAAATGCACAAGGTGCACAGAGTGGTGCAATGACGATAAATTCTATAAATAGAAAGCTGAATAAAACCTCTGTACAGGGAAACTATGACATGATAAAGCACCAATGAGGATAGATGTCAAAGTGTTTCTCTGTGTAGGCACAGCAGATACTTCCTATCTGCATGATAAAGCAACACACTGAAGATACAATCTATCTATATGCAGCGTCTTACTGTTACTGCAACATCTCCGTGACAATATCTTCATCTCAGAAGGTTGATACAATCGAACTTTGTCAACTCAAAGATTATGAAGTAACAATGCATTTTGCAATGTATAATAACTTAAGCAAACAAGAAAACAACAACAGCCTCTAGAGGAGATGAACCTCCATTATCTGACTTCTTATCTCAAACATACAGATAACAACCCTTAATTCAAGCATGACGTACGGGTTGACAATGGGAGCATCCATATAAAGCAGCAACTCTGACATAACAGGCACCAGATGAACGGACGGATGGATTATAGTGACATAGACAGACTACTCACCAGGTCATGGTTCGTGGAGTTGGAATCATCTTCAGGGAAGGGGACATAGACAGCTAAGGCCATACAGTTGGCAAAAATAGCAATTAATATAAAGATATCAAATGGCCTGAGAGAGGTGGTTAAGGAAAATATGGGAGGAAATGTAACAAACAAGAAGACATAATACATCATATGGATAAAAAATACGCTTCCCCTGTTGTGACACAAAATTTAAACAAGATAGAAAAGTAATTAAGACATCAGAAGTCCCTGATCCTAAGGCTTTCATGCTTTTTTTATGACTTAAGTTTAAAACAACAGAAGAAAACCGTGCATGATCTGTACGGTTAGCTGCTATTTAAGATATGTAACTGTTTAATAGTAGAGCAGTTGTTGCATATTCATTTATTACATTTGCCATAGAGGTTGTGTTTTCGATTCAGTTTGTTTGTCTGTTTGTCAGCAGGATTATAAAAAACTATTGGTCTGATTTTCATGATATTAAGTGTAAGGATGTAATGTGTAAGGCGTGGATACACAAATTATTTTTCATTTTGATTAACATTGCAAGATCCAATTACGACCCCTATCATGCATCCCTGTAACAATGATTAATGAATTGAAGAAAAATATCCTGTAAGTTTTATTGAAAACAAATTAAATATTGAACTGATGCACAATGTCAAGCTTGCTTCACATTACAGTATTAATGACACAGTGAATTATTTTTTATCATAAAATATTTTTACCCTCCTGTTATGATCATTTTTCAGGAACAGCAATAACTCGGGGCATGTTATTATCTGAAAGTGTCAGAGACTCAAAAATCTCCCAAAAACTTTGTTTATATTTTATTAATAACTCCATTATTAACCATGTTAATCAATATTTAGTGCAATGGTGTTCTTTAGCTCTCACAGATCATGGTTCAATGAGAGTAATTCACTCTTTTTTCATATAAATAGATGTTAAAACTTTTTTTTTATGTACATTGGAAAGACCTACGTATAAAACAGTGATTTTTTTAAATTTTATTTTACATTTTAAATGTTTTTCTTTGTATGAAAAAATACTTTTAACTATATTCTTTTAGATTTTTAAACTTTGAAATGGGTCAATTTGACCCGGAACCTAACAGGAGGGTTAAATTCAGTTTATTCTTCAGTGACCAGGTTTTTTAATCCCAAACAGTCAGAAATATTGTTGCATGCAGAACAGAACTTGGGACACCCGATGCGGCCACAGCTGCATTTCCTAAAATGTTCTGGTATTAAATCCCTATTGACCTTTTTTTTCCTGACAAATACACAAAGGTGGATTATGAAATGTATCTTTGTGATTCACGTTAGGCAATCTCCTTTATAACATCTGATGGCTTTTGTGATGACAGCATCTGCTTAAGCAACAAGCTAACCAGACTGTCACACAGCTGCGTTGTGGCAGTGCCTTCATCTACACAACCCACCAGTATTTTAGGATTCATTTTCTAACTAGGACCTGGGAGAAAGATTGAAAAAGTATATCAACTATTAAGCTTCAGATGTTACTTATTACAGCTTCAACCCCGATGCCAAAAAAGTTGGGACACTGTCTGAAAAGGTGAATAAAACAGTGTGATAATTTGATATTTTGGCCCATTTATTCAATTGAAAACTGTACAAAGTCAATGTTTTATATGTTCAAACTTTTTTCTAAATATACACTCTTAAATCTAAATGTGATGCATTTTGTTTTTATTTATTGTTTACACATTGCCCCACCTTTTTGGAGCCAGGGTTTGTATGAAGAAAACACTGCTATGGAACAATTAAACCAAAACCCTAACCCTAACCGAGAGAAATAAGGTATTCCTTGATTTCTTTTTGTCGTCTTTAAGTAGCCCGAGTCTAATTACTTTAAAAAGCACTACATGAAATCACCTAATGTGGCCGTCTGAATAATTACTACAGCTAAGATCCAACAAATGTACACACGGGAGCTGCAACAAATGATTATTTTCATTATCAATTAATGTGGCAATTACTTTCTCAACTGATCCATTAATTATTTGGTCTATTAAAGGTCAGAGGACGGTGAATAATGCCCCTGACAGTTTTCAAGCACCAAAGGTGACATTTTATTTTATCCTAGAAACAATCTCAAATTTAAAGATATCCAGTCTACACTGAATATAAAACAAAACAAAAATGTTCACATTAAAGCAGCTACAAGGAGTTTTTAAATAAACAGTCTCAATTTGATACTGATGCCTCTATATGGCCGACATCAGCAAACATTACCATCAGTGAGACAGTCTGATATTTCTATAATTATTCTTGATGCCTGTCACCAGGTCGGATTCAGACGAAATGATTTACGGCCCATAGACCAGAAGAAGCGCGTTAGTTTGCATTTTCTCAAGCAGATTTTGGCAGTGAGTCGTACGTTATTCAGTTAAAAGCAAGCAGGAGGAAATTTTTTTTCTTTTGAGAGAATTGTATTATTGATGTTTTATTTTGTGGCTGATACTGGAGCAGGATCAGCAAAAAGATAAAGAAAATAATGAACAGAAGAACAAAAAAAAAATAAAACCGACAGTGCTAAAGCTCGGGTGGAAAAAAACCCTTGGTCGGTCTACAAACAAACTGATCCTGAATCAGCTCTATTCGTTCTAGCCAGGTATGTTTTATGGCTATTTTACTGATTTAATACCTTGTGAGATTTGGTTTTAGAACATAATCATGTTACCCTGGTGGCTATGACAATGTTTAATTTGTTTCCCCATCGTCATAATACAGTTATTAATCTTACGTAGTCACAATTAGATACATTACCTCATCAATGTGCATCCTGCAAACAGCTGTTTAAAAAAGAATAAAATTATAAAAATAAATTACGTCTTTCTCTTACTCACTTTCAAACCAAATGCACGCGCTCGCCAGATCAAGATCTTTACAAGTGGAGGTGGTGGTGCGCATGGAAACACTTCCACTTTCGTCCAAAGGTACCGCCAAAATCAACACAAAGTGAAAGTTCTTTATAGTTGCTCGAAATCAGAGAATGTTAGGTAATTTTCTTTAATAAATTAGTAAAATGACTTATAGATTGTATAGATGGTTTATAAAGCCCTAAATGGTCTAGGGCCAAAATATATTACCGATCTGCTGATACGTTATGAGCCGTCCAGAGACCTGACCCGTCTGGGACAGGTCTACTTACAGTCCCCAGAGTTAGGACAAAACAAGGAGAAGCAGCGTTTAGTTTTTATGCACCAAATCTCTGGAACAAACTCCCAGAGAACTTGAGGTCTGCTGCAACTCTCAGCTCTTTTAAATCAAGTCTGAAGACTTTTCTGTTTCCATTTTAACCTGTAATTTTTATTCATTCGCTTTTAAATGTTTTATTCATTCCCTTTTTTTTTTTTTTTTTTTAATTCGCTTTTAAATGTCTTCTAATGTGTTTTATGTATTTTAATCTTGCCCCTGTAAAGCACTTTGAATGTCCCTGTGTCCGAATTGTGCTATATAAATAAACTTGCCTTGCCTTGCCTTGCCTTGCCTTGCCTTGCCTTGCCTTGCCTTGCCTTGCCTTGCCTAGATAGTTTCCAATTCCTTTCAGAATCAAACCAGGTAATTAAAAACAAAAAAATTTCATCTTTATGAACAGGTAATGATCTTTCACGCAGCAGCGTATAAAGGATACTTCCACTCCACCAGGCTGATGCAGGCCCTGCGTATGGGGTTGTTGAGGTTGAGGCAGAACAGAGCCCTCGGTGGCCTGCTGTTGGCGTTACTGCCCTGTTTCTTGCTTTTGGCATACTGCTGCCGCTTCTTCTGTGCCAACGCACCTACCGGGATGGTAGTGGACGTCGGGGCGGGCGGGACAGGAGGTGCGGGTGCTGCCGCGGGGGCCGGGGCGGCGGCTGGGGCCGCGGCGGGGGCTGGGGTCGGGGCAGGAGGGGCCTCTTGGGCCGCGGGGGCTGGGTCTGGGGCGGGCCCGTTGGCGCTCATGGTGCGGGCGTGGCTCTGTGAGGAGCATCCAGCAGCATGGATCTGCCAGGGTAGACGGGGAGGCTAGAGAAGGGCAGAGCAGTCTGACCAATGAGCTGGCACGTCACCAGGGGGAGGGACTCTGGTGCTGCTGGCATAATTTGCCTCTGAGTACGAGAGAAAGAGATGACATCAGTACATTTTACACTTTTTTAGAATAAAAGAATAATTGATATTGCTTTTAAGCGACGGCAGAGCATATTACATTTGTCCTCAGATCACTACCCTGGATTTCTTAATGCACCAACCAGACTTTCAGGTCCTCCTGCCAGTTCTAAAAAGCTCTGAACGGCCTTGCCCCACCACATACATTAGACCTGCTTAAAAGCTACTCAGACCTCTCAGGACAACTTACATCTGGTGAAGCTGCCTTTAGATTTCATGCCCCTGGATGCTTGAATAAGCTGAGGCAGAGATGTTCCCAAATATTCTTAAAAATTGTCATGAAACATTAGTTTTTTCTTCTGTTGTCTTTAAATAATGTACAATACCATAAATTGCTTGTAACTCAAAATGTGTCTCTCTCAGTGCTTGTCATGTATCATTATTATTATTATAATTGAGTATTATTAGCATTCTTCATTATGATGCATGTGTTTCTATCTCTGCTCTAACTCCTCTCTCTTCTTGTCCTTTGTCTTTTTCTTCTTAAACTTCGTGTAAAGCTGCGTATGGAACATGACATCTGAGTAAATCTTGACTCGCCTTAAGAGTATGTTTTCTTTGTCAAGGTTAAGTACATCCATGTCAGCTCAAACTGGGGTTTGGTGATCTCTAGCGAACTGACATATATGATGACGTCCACAGTGAAACATCACGTTGGACAATGATTCCGTTGTTGTTTCTATACTTTCTTTTATACTTTTGTATGTCTCTAAGGTCTCTCCTTCAGCTACTTGTCCTTCTTATTAGTGATGTGCATGCAGGTCATGGCTTTTTTATACACATTCACCAAACCCCTTATAAGAGCCAATCTGTCAAAATATTTGTTAATTGTCGCTCAAACTGTAATAATTCTCCATCAAAACATGTATTTTCCAGCTGTGTGTGAGGTGCACTGGGCAGGTAAACAGTACAGGACATGCTCCAAATTGTCTCAAAGGCAATAAATAGATCTGTAAAGTAAAAAGGTGCGGGGCTAATTGATTATATATGCAGCACATAGTGGCCTACAATTAATATGTGAAACCATAACAACTGAACTTTTAGTTTAGCTTATACATAACTGACATCAAACACACCTTCACATATCAAAGCTGGCAGAATAAAGCCAATAAGTCTTGGACAGCTTATTGAACTGCAGCAGTCTCGTCAAGGATAAAGAAGCGATTAATGTTTCCCCTAAACATGCAAATAAGATTATACCATAATGTCATGGTGTGTGCCTCAAATAATAAAATGTGCAACCGGAGCTGAGGACCGCTCAAAACTACAAGAATGGCAGGTTGGCCTGGTTCTGATGTGAATAAACAGTCCAACATCTTCCTGAAATGGAACATATTCCAGGGAAAAAATATGAAAGCAGATGAAATGCAGATGTCAAAACACACACACAAATAAAGCTGTAAATTCAGAGCTGCCACTCTCAGGCATCACTTGGTCACATCAGTTGTGTAAGTCCTTGAACTGCTGAGCAGGCCCGCAGAGGAAGAAACAGAAAAGGTCACATTGCAATGCTGCTCCAAGAAGAATTAATCTTCATGTTGCACAGAACAAATGTGATATGAGTGTTAATGTGATGTAAGCCTGCACATCTTGTGGTGAATTCAGGGCTTTACATCTCCTTTGTGCTGCGATGCTGCCTCCATGTAGCCGAGGCTAGTGCAGCCTCAATATGTGAACAATGCGTAGCAAATGCGCTTATTTTGGAATATTAATTTCACTGCTGCATCGACAGCGTCGACCGTGCACATATGATGAAAATGAACACTGACATTTCCATGAGCGATTCGTGACAAAATAACCATCATCAAGCGTCCTCGCATTTCTCCTTGGTCGCCACCAAAGGTAGGATATGGTGAAATCCCCCCCAAAAATGATGTGAAATGACAGGCTGACTCCGGGCGCCTCATGGTGAAAATTGAGCAACGCACAGCCGTCAGATGGTCCTCGCTGCTCAGCAGAAACAGCTGTTATTACAACAATCAGTGGTGCTCTTACACTACAGGGCTAATATAGTGGACAGTCCACATGACCAGAGCCCACCTCTGCCAGTTTATAGACAAGGTACCAGTCTGCTATCAGCCCTCACCATACTCTCTTAAAATCATTTTTTTATGTATAAATTGCTCATGACAAGCCCATGAATCTCCTGCTCTAATTCCACACACCATGACAGCGTCGACAGGAAAGTGGCCATTTAATAATAACTGCTGTCTTCTGACAGTAATGAAGGAGCTTCATCATTGCCTGCATGCAGGAAACGCAGCTATGCTAAAGAGGCTAACTTCAGTTTGTGGAGCACAAACCGCACCGTGCATGTACCTTTTTTTCTGAAGACTTTACGGTTCAGCCGCGGTGCTCCCCGCTCGGTAACACGGCTCCAATGCTTCGGAGGGCGAAATAAAACACAACGCAGGTCCGGTCTTCAAACGGCGCGTTATAATTCATCCGCTCCTGGGAGCAGGAGCGACACATAAAGCCTTTGCATTAATTAAGCTCTTCCATGGTGATCGCGGCGGAGAGCTGGAGACAGGAGAGTGCGCACCAGACAACAGAGCATCCTCGTCCGCTGCTGCCTGCTTATCGTCACGGCGCCACTGAACAGTGAAACGAGTCTACATCTCGAGTCTACTCCTCCTCCTCCTGCTCCTGCTCCTGCACGAGACCCTGCTCACATCAAACAGCCGAGGTGCTATCATGGCATGTTGGCAATGTTACCTGCTCCACAATAAAATGTGACACCTTTTAACAGGGTGTCACGTGCAGCATCCATTCATCACGTGAAGGTCACGGTAAGACAACTAGTGAGTGGACTCAAAACAGGTTTAGCAACGTATTACACCTACAGGGTATCACTTCGTTATGGTAACCTTTATTAAAAGCTCCTTTTTTATCCAGAAATTTACTGGATTATTTTACTGTATTTTCATGTTTTCCTGTATTAAGTGCAAATGCCATAGCAAAAAAAGTAGGCTATATTACTTTTTTTCTTTTTTCTTTTTTTTTTCTTTTTTACAAATATTGACCATACAATGAAAGTTAGAATCTGTAAATAAATCTAATGGATACATTTAAATAAATATATTACATTTTTATAGTATTATTCAGTTGCTTAATGGTCTTGAATGTTAAATTACAGTGAATTATATGTAAAAAATAAAAAAAATAAATACACATTATATTGATGACTGTAAAATTAAGTCGTTTTTCTGTTATCTTACAGTAAAACTTTTAATTGAATCGAGAGAAAAATGTTAAAAGAAATTCTAAAGAAAAATAATTGTCAAAAGTCTGCCAGCAAACACTAAGCTAAACACTTACCATCATATTAAAGTTTTTAGTTGGCTAATGGCTTTGTTATGGTAAATACATTATTTATAGATCCATTATGAGTCATTAATAACTGCACTGTCCCCCTTAGATGTAAATAACAGTGAAATCTGAACAGTATTCTACTGTATTGATGTTATACAGTGTCATACTGATTTTTGCAATGCAATCTGGGAAATAAAAATGTGATTACGACACTTTAAAGATGATGCCATTTCTTTTACAGAAAGGTTTTACAGTGTAATTTTGGTTTTTTTCTAACCTGTGGTGCTATTTATCAATGTAGATTGCTTTTGTTTGAGTGTTGTAGATACTGTCCATAGAGATGTCAGCCTTATCTCAAATATAATGTAACTGGAAGGCCCTCAGCTTGTGTTTCTGTAACTGCAAAAAAAAAAGACAAATAAAAATGAAATACTCAACAGCAATGTCTCCTTCCAGAAATCATCACAGGGTTTACTCGAGATAATCCAGGCGTTATTGTCAGCAATTTCATGAAGGAGCTGTACTAGAAAGAAAATATTTTCTATTTTTTTTGGCCAGGGGTAAAAACCAATATGAAGTACTGTATAAAGAACGACAAGGTCAACTTAGGGACAGTCAAACAAACCCAGGAGGTTGTGTCCCCAGAGAAACCAAAGTCAGTGTTATTTTAATGTGTAGCCACATGACATTATATATCACAATTTGCATCACCTACATTAGGATTGGGCTGATGTAAAATGACATTGTCCATCAGCCCAATTCTCAAAGACTGACTGATTTAAAAGCTCCGCCCCCATCAGCACCCACACCTGAGCACATGTTTCTGGTGACATTTATTAAGTGCTTATAAAGTAACAATTATGAGTTATTAAATGTTAAACAGACTGATTTCACAAGTGCAACTGCACGGTGTAAACTGCTGTCACATCAACCACTGGCAAGTAGAAGAGAATTAATTCAAACTAAGTCAAACAGGAGCACATTTGTTTTTACAGTCTAGGCGCGTTTCCATGAGGTACTTTTCCCTCTAGTGAGCCGCTGTGGGTGTGGCTTGGGAGAGAGAATCAGCACAATTTCACCGGTTAGCGGCTCAGGTAGCAGCTCAGAATGTACCTGCCTGAAGGTACTTTTCTAGCCGCTATTAACTAGTCGACGCTTATTGGATATGGTTGAAGCGGGATATCACGTGAGTAGAACTTGACACAACCACAACATAACATCGCCATTTTTTAAAAGAAATAAGCAGAGCAGACTGAGACGAGAGAATCCAGAACAAGTAACCGTCTCCTCTCCTTCCATGTTGATGTCTCCCCTGTTTGGACTTGCCGCGTCTGTTGTCAGTGTCGTGTCACTGACATCAGGGTCAAAAATGACGCTGAATAATCATGTAAGTGTTGCAGAACTATTTACGTCATATTCGAACTCCGTTGGTTAGCCGCTACAAAAGTACCTGTATGGGAACAGAGGCCGAGGGGAACTAACTAGTGGGCGGAGCCAAAATACTTAGCCACTTTCCAAAAAGTAATCAGTGGAAACATGCCTTATGTAATGGATTAATTTTTAGTGATTTTCATGTGATTTGAGTAGTTTGTGGTGACAATTTGTCCATCGTGATTTTTTACTGTGGACATCATTATATGCCAATTTAATAGACATTGTCCAACCCTAACCTACATTACTGCTGTACTAGAATAACAACCTCATGTCCAGCAGTAGTTACTTTATACCGATGTACTTTGCTAAGCTTAACCAAGTAGTTTTGTTGCCTCAACCGAACCAAACTGCTGTTTAAAATTTCCAAAACTGCTATAGGAAATGCTCCTGTGGGTTATATTTGAGGGCAGGAACAAACAACCTATGAGGTCATATGGTTCTGAGGACATGTTGTACAGAAAATATTGATTATCGCTGCTTTGGAAACATCCATTCTGGGTGCAGACTCTCTGTGATGAACATAATGAGACATGTCACTTAACTGAGGTAGCTATTACGCTGACTAATTTTTCCTGTAATGATGTTCATGTCTCTCCTGCCAGACTCAGTGAAAATGTGTCCTTTCCACTGATTATCTGTCGCCCTCCATCAGACTGTCCCCCTTTCAGCGTAACTACAGTTCCTATTCGCTTCCAGTGCATGTGATGAGAAAGTAAGTCAACACCAGCCTGCCTGATCTAGTTGTAACACACACTAGTTGTAACACACACACACACACACACACACACCTCTCTCCTGTTACAGCAGTCCTTTGTGAGCAAGCAGGAGTGTTTCAGATGTTTGTAACAAATATAACACTGACCCTTTACCTTTAGATTTTATCTTAAAGTACAGGTTGATTTTTAAACTTTTTTTTACATTCACAAATCATTTATTTTGTTTTAGTTACATTAGTATGGGGTTAATGGGTAAAACTCAATCAGTACTACTATTATAATTCCCTGTTTGTTATTATTATTATTATTATTATTATCATTATTATTATTATTATTATTAATAATAGTAATAATAATAATATTTTAATATATTCAAAATTTAATATTTGTTTAAACGATATATATATATTTTTTAATATATTTAAATACCTTCTTATCTTATATGTTCTTATCATATATGGTCTGTGCAAAAATGAATTTTGCTTTATTTTTTTAACTTTTTGAATTTTTTTTAATCACATGGAGTCTACACCTGTCATATGAAATGTGCTACATAAAAAAACATAACTTCAGGAAAGATGGATGACTGGTTGCTCTGTATATTTTACTGTAAATCAAAAATAAAACAAGTGTTGGGTGCTCTAGGAGAACAGATAAGAAAGCGGAGGAACACAAGGCAATCCAGGCACGAACATGAGGGAAATGTTAAATATTAAAAGCCCTTTATACCAGGTGCTACATCCCTAAAAAAATGTATCACAAGGTCTTCATCGGGGCCTTCAAACTGCACACTGGAAACACTGACTTGACCTTATAGCAGCTTTTGCTCCGGGGTCAGAGATTAAAATATATATCAACTTTATGTTAGAGAATGCTTCCAAAAGTATACAAAAATACATACATACAGGATGCAAAAATACTTTGTCACTCCCGTGATTGGTTAGCTCTGTAACTCTATAAAAGAATAAATGATGGTTTAACTCACTAACTTCATGTGATTCCCTTTGTGGTGTTAGTTGTGGAAAAAAAGCCTCACCTCATAGGCCGACAATGTTAACATTGTCCTACCATATAAAATGCTGTTAAAAAAAGCAGTCTGACAAATGTAAATGCATCATGAAGCACTTGTACATCTGTCATGCATACTGCTACACATTAATCCCACCCTTATGAAAAACTAATGACCAAATGATAGCTTTGACCCCCAGAAGCCCTTTAAAAACTCTTAACAAGTGACTCACTTCTCTTAAGTAACACCAGCACTTACAAAACAGCAACTATTAAAGTATTAACAGTTAAAGTGTTCAATGGATTTACCCATCCACAAATAGCTTTCATTAATATCCACAACCACAGTATGGCCATAGCTTGCAGCAGTTTGCTTCACACTTTAGTACTACTGAGCTATTATTGTCAATGAAAATCCTACCTGCCAGAGTAGAACAGCTGAGCCGAGGCCTCTGCTTCACCTACATGTCCCAGCTGACAGCAAAGAGCAGAAAACTCCTCTCCCTCCTCTGTGGCGGGCCGGTCAGTGAGCGGGTGTCAGCAGTGTTTGGTGAGAGGTGGAGAACGGCCGGGCCAGGAGGGATCAACTTACCTGTCTGTCCGGGATAATGGTTTCTTCTAGAACCGTCTTCAATTATTCACCTATGGATGAGATGGGGTGTGTGTGTGTGTGTGTGTGTGTGTGTGTGTGTGTGTGTATGTGTGTGTGTGTGTGTGTGTGTGTGTGTGTGTGTGTGTGTGTGTGTGTGTGTGTGTGAAATGGCAGAAAATGGTTTGATCACACCTTTTGGTACATTTTGTACTTAAGAATTTATTTACCATATGAAATAATTTCATTATATGAATTGGCACTTGTTAATTATGTGTTTTAAAGGTGGGATAATAAGAGACACATCTCAGGAAAGGTGTGTATCTTATTTTCCCCTTATGAAATCCAAATAGTTTCAAGCCCTCCACCCTTGTTTTGGTAGTAGTAATTAGGGCTACAGCTATCAATTACTTTTATTTGTAATTTTAGCATTCTACCAATTATTATTATTATTATTGTTATTGTTATTGTTATTATTATTATTATTATTAATAATAATAATAATTATAATAATAATAATTATTATTATTATTATTATTATTATTATTATTATTATTATGATAATAATAATAATTATTATTATTATTATTATTATTCCATCAATTAATTGAGTAAAAGGATATAAAATACTTAGTTAGTATTAGAAGTAAATATACTAAAGAGAAAATAAGACTGGTTTCCTTTGTAGAATAACTAAATATTTTAATTGCTTAAATGCACACAATAATATTAAAGGTCTTAACTAAACCCTTTTCATGCATAAGTCCTTATTATTTTATGGTTATGTATTACCAGGCCTAAATGTCATAATATAAGTTAATATGACCGGCTAATTTACACTTATTTACTTTGCTGAATGGTTGCCCTAAACCTGCCAATTTATCAAACTTCACTGAATACACCTTATACCACTTATACTTATACCACCTGATGGTGGTGGTATGAGTGGTTAGGTGCACGTGCAGGTGCATCTCAATAAATTAGAATATCATAGAAAAGTTTATTTATGTCAGCAAATCAATTCAAAAAGTGGAAAGAATAATTATATAGATCTATTACACGCAGAATGAAACATTTAATCTCTTAATTTATTTAATTTCTTCTACTTATAATGATTATGGCTTAGATTTAACCTAGATTTAAGACCTAAAATTCAGTGTTTTGAAAAATCTGAATATTACAAAAGACCAATTTGTTTGTTTAATCTTTAATATGGAAATGTTGGCCTCTGAAAAGTATATCCATGTATATGCACTAAATACTTGGTTGGGGCTATTTGAGTTGAACTACTGGAAATTGACTTTTCCATGATATTCTAATATATTAAGATACACCTGTACTGTTTGTATGTATGTGTGCATTAGTAACAGGTTAGTAATGAGTTGTTTTTTTTTTTTTAAACTTTATTAACCCATTGACGCCTAAAACTTCCTGTAAAACCTCTGGGCGATTTTAAAATAAGCCCCTAACACCTGAAGTTTTTCTGGAAATTCAACAGAAGTGTCAACGCTTCTACTAAATAATAGATTTTTCAGCCTCTGTAGCAGATAGAAATGAAATTCAAAAAGTATTTGAGAGCTTATACAAATACTACAAAACTACGTATCCGCTTTCCAGGCTTCAATGGGTTAAAGCAACATGGTGCAATACAAGACAATACAACAACAAAACGCCGTCAGGCGGTTTCAACAATACAGAGGCGAGCTTTCATACAAAAACATTGTAAAGTGTATGAATTCAAAGTGTTTATAGCTTTCATGTGGTAGATTTCTGAATAGACTTAATATATTGTTTGTTTTAATTTTCAAAGACAAGAAAGAGAGGTTTTTGATTAACATAAAAACATTTATGGATATGCCATTTGGCTAACTGCATCATGAGATTGATGATAAAATACTGTTTTTCTTTTGTAAAAGGAAAGTCAGTGAAACCAAACGGTATATGTTCAAAGCACAGGGACAAATGAGGTTCAATCGAAAAAGAAATCAGGTTACAAATATATTCCCATAATTTAGTTGAGAAAGGGCAAGACCAAAATAAATGAAAACATCTTCAGGGTGTCCTTCGCAGAAAGAGCAGTTTAAGTCTATGTCTTTATTAAATCGTTGTAAAAAAAAAACTTTAGATGGGTAAATTCTGTGAATTATCTTAAAAGGTACTTCTTTAACCTTATTATTGATTATATATCTAGCAGGTAAAATCCAGATCTTTTTCCAGGTAAGGTTATTAATAAGGTTTTTTAGGTCAGGTATGGGCAACTGGAGGCCCGGGGGTCGCATACGGCCCGCAGCCTCACTTGAAGTGGCCCTCAGTACAACTACATGCATTTGAGCATGAAATCTTAAAAGGGCAGTGTAAAAATGGACAAAATTACTTCTTGTGGGGCGTCCCAGTGGCTCACACTGGTAGAGCGCGTACCATTAAGGCTGAGTCCTTCCTGCGGCGGATATGGGTTCGAATCCGGCCTGAGGTCCCTTTGCCGCGTGTCCTCCCCTCTGTCTCCCCTTTCTACCTATCACTTTCAATAAAAAGCAAAAATGCCAAAAAATTAATCTTTAAAAAAAAAAAAATTACTTCTTGTAATTAATGTTGGTCTGCTGTTTACTTGCATTGGAAATAAAAGAAAATAAATCACAGTAAGTGGTTATTTTTTATTTGCTTCAAACCTTTTGTATTCCTATTTATACTGTTATACATTTCAGCATGAAATATCTGGTTAAGTGCACGGTCCTATATGTGGCCCTGTGGTAGTGTTGATGGAAAATTGTGGCCCCCTCCAGCATTTAAGTAGCCCATCCCTGCAATTGTTGTTGTTACATATGGAGTTGATGCAACTTCTTTCTGAAATAAAGAGCGTACATTATGGTTACTATTGCGTGTAGAGGAGAAACAATTTTGGCCGATTTCAAGTTTGGTTGGATCAAAGGGCAATGATGATGGATTTTGTATTAATGTACTTTTAAGGTTAGTAATGATCGTTTTGATTATTTTCTGTGTGGGAGGGGCTCTGAGAGCTTCCGGCCGCTGCAGCCCGGGCAGCACACCGGAAAAAAAGTCCCTTGTGTCGGACTTTCAGTGGGCGGAGCTCTGCCCGTTCACCTGCAGTGACGCGGAGCCGGTAAAGTTTCCCTATTAATGCTAACGTTAACTTTACCTTGTGTCGGGGCCGCTCCGTGGACTGGATAAACTAGATACTTACTACTGAGATGTGGAAGCATGGACGTCTGCCATGGTGAGGAGCTAATTTGGTTTTTAGAATTGACACACGGCGGAGTGTTTATTTAGTTTCAATTTGAAATGATCCGAAACTTTGGATACTTTCTGAAGTTTTGTTCTGTTTATTCTCTTTGCCCCTCACTATTTACTCTGAAATCTGCTCCATCATGTCTCCTCTGCTTGACATGTTTCCACCACAGGTAGCCGCTGTGCGACAGTAAGAGTCATCCGTGCAGAAACACTGTTCTTTTTTTTTTTCGTAATCCAGTAACTCCAGTTTAATCGAGGAATCGTTTCAGCCCTTGTTGTGATGTTTTGTGTAGATAAATCATCTGCTTTATTATCACAAACATGTCCATGCATTGCAGTGCAGAACCATATATCAACAAAAGTGTAATTTGAGTTTAATCAACATTCAAAGCCTAATCTGTATGATGTAGTAATCATCGCATTTTATTTTTTGTTTTTGTTTTTTCAGTCTGTAATAGATGTGTTTTTAGAGAAAAAGGTCAAACATGAATCATAAATCAGTCAATTATTAGAAAAACAAACACATGACTTTGACCCAGGAGACCTTTGTTTGTTTGTTTGTTTGTTCCATGTAAAACCAACTAACTTGATTCGATGCATAGCGTGTAGCTTCTGCATAGTTGCATCACATCTGTGTAACTATCTCACTACCGGATGTTTACGTTCATTTTCGTAATGTTTTTAAGAATATTTTTCTAAACCTAACTGTGTATCCCCCCCCTAACCTTAAGCAAGTATGGTTTGTTTGTGTCTGTTCTACAACCTTAATGCTGTGTTTAAGATGGCGACATTGAGTTATGAGAACATGTTGTTCTCCTGCCACAGGTAGGGATGCTAAATATTAAAAATGTTCCTGTGGGTTTAAATTTTAGGGTGGGAACATGCATCCAAAGTGGTCTTATGGTTTGGAGGACTTTCGTTCTGGTACAAAATCCCTTATAAAACCACAACTTTCTGTTATTACAAATCACTTTTTGTACAGATTAAACAAACAAGATATAGTGTAAGGTTTCAATCAGTGAGATTCATGCTGGCAGACATAGTTTTTCCGTTTTGGTGGTATCCATGGTAGCTGTTTTCCCCTGCCTCCAGTCTTTATGCTAAGCTAAGCTAACAGCCTAAAGACTGTAACTTTGTATATCTTCTCATAGCCCCCTTTCTTCACAAGAATGCAAATAAATGTACCCACATTTTGTTGGCAGCCTTTCCATCCAGGATGATTTTACTCCGAATTATACATATATTAGCAGTACTTTGCACTTTATTAGGAAACATGTAACCACTGTTTCTCTTCCCAGTGTCATCCTTGAGAAATGTTCTTTTGCTTCTCTTTTATTTTTTCTCTTCCTCCTGTTGTTCTTGACCTGGTTTCCTCTGCACTGATGATTATTTCCCCACAAAGATGGCTGAAAAGTAGTGAGGATGAGAGAAATAACAGTCACATGTTTCCACCTTCATTCACCTGAAACAGCTGATTTCGTCTCTATTTGTATGTTTGGGCTTTTTGTGAGATTGTGTTCAAACTCTGCACCTCTCATCAAACACACACTAACCCAGTTTGTGGTCCCTCAGAGGGAAGCGCAATGCAGTTAATTTTCACTGAAAATGGAGTAAAAACACAGACAGAGGGTGCAGTGGCCTCTGGGGACCGCGGATGGCTCAGCGCAGCAGTGTGCCCCCCCCTCTCCGGACCAGAACTAACTTTATTCAAATATAGTCAGTCACTACGAACCTGAATCATGCGACAACAAGAGTTTGGGACTTTTCTGCGCTCCTAGGAACATTATAATCTTAATTTCTCAGTAATTCATTGTCAGTATTTCCTGTTATTTTTACTAAAGGTCCCTCTGATGATGCTTTGTCTTAAACAGTTTGTAATCTGTGCATAAACGCATCAGACAAATATAATTCTGCACAACACGGCTCTTCACTCTGCAGTGATGGAGGTCCTGTGATAAAGTTGTGTTTAGCCAGCCTCTTAAGAGATAATGATGTGTTGACTCGATAAAAATGCACAACCTGTTTAGTTTACACATGCAATTCACCCAAACAGCTGTTATGTTTTTTTTTCCACATTTCTTTGTAAATGCACTTAGCTTTTACTCTATGTGCTTTATCCCACAGCCTCTCCCTCCCTCCCTCCCTCCCTCCCTCCCTCCCTCCCTCTCTTCCAGCAGCTCTTTTTAAATCAGATTGCTATAAAGCTATATGAGCGCTTCACTCATAAGCTGCAAAACTGCTATTTTCTTTCCAGTGCTGTTCTCATTTAATCTCATTCAGCTTTTCTGCAACACCACTTGCTGTATATCTGAATTTCTTTTTAAAATCACATCATGGTACTGAAGATTTTTGTATGTTTAAAATAAGTTTGAATATTTGCACGTGTGGCTTGACGTCTGATTTCCTGGCCTTACCATGCATGTAAAACCTGGTTTTGTAGGCACTGATGCAAAAGCACTGATGCAACAATCAGTGCTTTTGCATGTTTATGAGAGAGCTGTGTGTATATTCATGTGTGTGTGTGTGTGTGTGTGTGTGTGTGTGTGTGTGTGTGTGTGTGAGAGAGAGAGAGAGAGAGGGAGTGTGTTGGTGGAGCTGCTTGAAGGAGAGCAGTAGTGATGGAGCCTGAAAGCCCTGCAGCGCAACTGTTCTCCCAGTGCATCGTCAACTTCACTGCTGAGCCCACAACACACGCTCAGCCTTAACCCCTGCTCGCACACTCCACTCTTCTCTCTGAATCTTCCTTTCTCTCTCTTTCTCCTCATCCACTCTCTCTGCTTATCTAAAGCTCTCCATCTTTATACGCCTCATCTTTAAATACTCCCTTTTATCTGCTTTGCTTTGATTGCCTCACTCATTCCACCTCTTTGCCACAGCCATCCATGTCTCAGTCCTTTTTCACTTCTTTGCGTCGCTTCAACTCGACCCAGACCCCTTTTATACGTGCAGGACGATCCCCCAGTCCAGCTGCACACAGCTATATGACTGAATGCTCTGTTGATAATTCAATCATGAGTCCCATGCTACTCTCTCGTGCACTGTCAGAGAGGGGGGGTGGGGCCTTTGAGTGACAGACAGCTCTCAGATAGAAGGGCACGCACTATGTCATCATGGTGACTGCAGAGCGATTTAAGGAAATGGAGTGATAAGAGCAGAGAGGAAGAGGCTCAAGCCTGAAGGAGCGATTGGCATTAAAGCGTCCATGGATGTGTGTGTGTGTGTGTGTGTGTAAGATTCTATGCATATGAGTGTGGGAATATTTATACACGTCAGCAAGCCTGACTGCACATATGTAGGCCTGTATATGTGCTTCTGAAATTCCATTAATCATTCGAGCCCAGCAACGCGGAGTGCGTTATTGTTTACCTGAGATCCGCAGTGTGTTGGCCGAGCCACACACATGCTCTGTGTTATATTAAGGCATTGTTTCAAAAGTGGTTGCTTTGCTCCTCTTTTTCTGCCAGAGAGATTAAAAATAGAAACATTCATGCTCTCTGAATGTACTTTCCCTCCAGGAAGTGTGCAGTTGTGGGTGTCCGACATTGGCTGCGCACCGTCACATGGCGTCTTCTTCCCAGGCTGCCATTGGCTGGCACCTGTGGGGCTCTGTGAAGAAAAGCTTTTCTGACAGGACCCAGGAGCCCAGAGGAGTTGCTGGAAACTGGGAGAAGGACAATGTCGGTGGAACCAGGAGAGCAGTAGGGAGGAGGAGGAGGAGGAGGAGGAGGAGGAGGAGGAGGAGGAGGAGGAGGAGGAGGAGGAGGAGGAGGAGGAGGAGGAGGAGGAGGAGGAGGAGGAGGAGGAGGAGGAGGAGGAAGAAGGGGGGCTCAAGAGATGGCATCACCATGGCTGTGAGCATGGAGGTGCTGGGACGTGACCTCACAGCCACAGCAAAGGGCAGGAATCCACAGAGATGATCACATGGCTGAAGAGGTGCAGAGGAAAATGAATGAGGGGCAGGAGAGGGTGATGATTTGCAGCAATGACACACAGCACGTGGCGAGCTCATAAAAGCTCAGCTGACACTTCGATTTGTTGTCCCTGTTCCTCTGAACTTCACATTTGTCCACATTTGGTTTCATTCTATAAGGTGATGATGATTTAAAATACACTTCTCATTGCCGTTTGACCTTAGAATTAATTGATTTTCATAGATAATTAATTTAACAACTCGTCTGAATAAATTTGTTTTTGCTCTAATATACTTCAGTTATTGGCTAATAAGGTGGATGGAGCTATCCTGTATCAACCATCACACACACACAGAAGCTTTCATCCTACATTTATGAGGAGACAGTGTCCTCTGGTGTTAAATATGAGGAAGACAACTGGCCTGCAACCAAAGGTCGTTCAAAATGGAGTAATGAAACACAGCGAATGTTCATGCGACACATGCAGGATTATATGTAGTTGATATTTCCATATAATGCCTCACTCGTTTGTTGTGTTTTTGTTTACCTTTCATGCCAATCATGTGATGTTATTATAGCTCTCATAACATAGTTGGGCCAAGAATACTAAAAGACACCAGACAGTGTGTATCATGTTCACTAAATGTTTTTTATATTATTTTAATTTCCTCACGCCGCCTGAACAAAAAATTACATTGTACACTCATTTTAATACCACCCCTCTCTACTGTCCATTCAGTGGAAGATCCTGGACTGTACCACAGCAGCAGCAGACAAAAACATCTCCAATCGCTGAGCAGTTTCCTCTGCTCATCATCACAGTAAGCTTGGAAGCACACTGATGTTTTAACAGCGCACGCACACACACACACACACACACACACACGGTAACAGCAGCACATGTTCAAAATTAAAGCCAACATGTAGCTCCACGTGGCTTAGCTCGTTTTGTGATATTATGCAATAACATGTTGGCTCTTCATTTTTAAATAATCCAGTCACTCATGGGCAGTTTATATATATATATATATATGTGTGTGTGTGTATATATATATATATATATATATATATATATATGTATATGTGTATATATATATGTATATGTATATATATATATATGTATATGTATATATATATATATATATATATATATATGTATATGTTATGGATCTAGACAGTAACAGTAAGTTTTGGCATTGAAAAAGAAAACACTGACACTCATGCATTAACAATTATGTAGCCTCACTTGCTGTGTTCTGTTTTACTGTATAGTATGCAGATTATTTGTAAATCATGCTCTCCTTGCCCCATCACCAAAGAAAAATTGAAACAGAAAAAAATATTTAAAAATATATATATAAAAAAGCTACAATACAACAAAAATAATACATCAAAATGAAATCATTTTTAATGTATGTGTCTTATTTTTCTGTGGATCTTTTTTCTGTGCTAGTGTTTCCTTTTTCAAAGCCAAATGTTATATTTTTACCCTAAAACTTACTGTCACTGTTCTAGCTTTGTAATATTTTATTCATTCCCCTCAGTTCCCATGTTAGACTCAGCAGATGATTAACAGACACGGGTCAAATGT
The DNA here is from genome assembly GCF_030273125.1 of Centropristis striata. NCBI lineage: Eukaryota > Metazoa > Chordata > Actinopteri > Perciformes > Serranidae > Centropristis > Centropristis striata. Next base: position 6,938,509 of record NC_081519.1, on the reverse strand, counting down.
ATTATCAAAGATTATCCTCTAGATGTCAGGCCAGCTCACTCCATGCTGATAATTCTGTCAGACGTTTTGTGCAAAGGCTGCAAATGAAACACCATCATGTCAGCGAACCGTTTAAAACACATTTATTACACATTTATTCAAATGGTTTTAATGATAACTTGATGTTTTTGACATCCTTTACAGCTGCAAGTAGAAAAGAGACTCTAGATTTCTTTCATATTTTATTTTACATAATATAGATGAGTGATTTATTGTGGTAAATTGTGTAAAATGATGCATTGGTGTAGATTATTCAGTGTAGCACAAGTAAAATAGGTCATCTATGATTTTCGAGACAGAAAAAAATACATATTTAAATATTTAATTTCTTTGCATGGCAGCAGTCCTATAGAATATCTCCACCCTGTAGATTACCATTTCACCCTCCAGCTAGAATAAACTCTGACTGAGTAGTGAGGTCCAGGCACGTCTGTGTGTCTGGTCCATCAGATCTGCTGCTGAGGGTTTCATGTGGAAAGAACACGCTGTACTCAAGTTGCTGAGTTTCTTAATGTGAGACGGAGGACATAAAAAAATTGAGAGTGGAGAGGAGAATGAGGGGAACTGTACTTTAACTTTTTTCTCTTACTTTTCTTTGCCTCTCTGTTCCTCTCATACACTGTCTCCCCGTCTCAAATTCAGATTTTCTCTAATGGCATGACCACATGTAAGTAAATTACTGTCAAGCAACCGTGAATGTGAGGGGAAAAAGTCTGCTTGCACTTTGTTCAGAGGTGTGGGCTCAATTCACAAATATGACAACTAAAAACTTTCACAAAGTCCAAAAACTTTCAAATCGATTTAATCTTTTAACCCAGAGGACTTGTGGCTGTCCTCGGAGTTAAGTCTTTTAACTTGAAAATACTTGAAACCTTCCTGCACGGCCAAATATTTAACAACATGTTATTTAAAAAGCTTTCCAAAAATTAGATTTCCTTAATTTCCTTAATAACATTAATGATATTCATACTCTGCAATTATTTATGTAATTCATCAGAACAATTTTATTTGAACCAATCTTTGCAGGTAAGGACCATAAAAACTCACTTTACGATACTGAGTGCCTGTTGGTTGGATACCAAAGATCGTGGTCCAACCCGAATTCCTGATTTACAAAATAATTTGTTGTTAAAATAGCATTTCAATCGGTTAAGCAGAAATTATCACTTGTTTAGGACTCAAAGTTTAGGACTTGGGACTTGAGACTGACTTGTAACTTGCGAAACAATGACATTGTCCCACCTCTGACATTACAACACAACAGTATGAAGACTCAACCCAATCTTTTCAATCTGTGTACATATAACACATCTTTACACTCTGTAAACTTTACGTGCAATGCATACGCCAAAGTCAGATTTTGCGTGCATATGATACAGCAATCCTACCCCCATGTTTACGGTTGCATTTTTTAAAACTTTTCAAACTATCTTTTATAACACCTTACCAGGAACTTCTATGCCCTAACCTTAGAGAAACACTCCTGTGTGTATCATATGCACGCATAATTGGATTTTCACATAATTTGAAAGTGTAAAGTTGTGTTATTTGTATGCTGATTAAAGAGAACAGGTTGCAACACTATACAGACCTCACACCATATACTACAATATACAACTATATATAATGACAGAAAAACAAACCATTAATATTGAAAAATATATTAAAAGAATATATATGATGAGAACTCTTTTCTCAGTGATAGTCATTACTAAAGTCTAAAATTTGTTTAAATGATTACAGTATGATGAATGTTGTGGAGAAATTCATCTGTATGTGCTCTGCTGAACAGGGCAAGCTTTAGATTTGTGTTGAGTAAAGTTAGTAATAAGATCATTTTTTGCTTTAATCCGAGTTTTGTTGTTTTATCAATATCTGTAGAATATGAATTAATGCTGATTTTAGATGGTGAGTTGATAAAAGCAAAAAAACACTTGAAAAATGCTAATTCTTTTGCTCTCTTTCACTCACATTCACTCTTTTGTTCTGTCCGTCATTTCTCTTAGTTTCCCTATTTTTCTCTTCTTTTTAAATTAATTCTCCATTTGTAACTCGCACCTATCATGTTTATTTTCTTTTAAATTTCTGACAAAATCAGAGCCTGCTCAAACACGGGCTTCGCACAATAAGCGAAAGGTGTTTGGTGCGTTTAAATAACAAAGAACAATCAACTGTCCATCCATCCATCAGCTATCACCCTCTTATATCCTTCAGCGTCGTGGTGGGCTGGAGCCAGTGTCTGCTGACAGTTGGCGAGAGGCGGATCCACGCTGGACGCAAGTCGCCATTTGATCTCAGGGCTGACACACAGACGGACAACCATTCACGCTCACGCTCACGCCTTCCATCAAAATCTGAATTATTAGTTTAGACAGTAAAGCCAAAGTGAATCAGGGTAAGATGCTTCAAATGCTCCCCCTCTTCTCCTCCCAATTACCCAGCCCCGCCTTACACACACGCACACACTAATGTACATCTAGCTGTGGCACACCTCCACAATCCCAGTCACACAGTAGCCAATGAAATTAGTGCATTCTTTTTTAGCAGCAACACCCAGCTCACGTCACAGGATTACCCCTCCTCCTCTGTGTGTGTGCGTGTGTGTTTGTGTGTGTGTGTGTGTGCGTGCGCCCTTGTGCATCTATGTGTCTGCGTGCCTGACAGGATAAATCCAGCTTCTCATCTATTCTCTCTCTCTTTCTCTCTGGCTCTCTCTCTCACACACACACACACACACACATACAGGTGCTACTGTTTGGCAACCCTCACTCTCACACACACACATACAGAACACACAAACTCTGCAGAGGAGCGTAGTTGGTCTACTTTTCTGGTGCTGAAGAACTTGACATTTTGCCTTCATGGAGGATTACCACAAACCGGACCAGCAGACAGTGCAGGCGCTGAGGAACAGCGCCAACCGCCTCCGAATCAACTGCATCAAGGCAACAACTGCAGCGGGCAGTGGGTGAGTTGACTCCACTGACTCTCACACATGAGCTGTGATGCTGTGAATGCAATGCAAACAATGCAAAATGTGTGCAAACTTAACATTTCCTTGTACTGTGCATGCATGAACTCCAACAGCTACATAAAGTGAACTACACACATGCATGTACAGATGCACACACACAGATGAGAAGTGAAGGGCCAAAGGAACAGCATGTCCTTCCTTTGTTCTCCTCCTCTGGTCTCCTGAAAGAATTATTTCAACATCCACAAATGTTTAAAAAAGTTGTGCTCTAAAACCCCTATCAATTAAATGAATTAAATTAAGATATCTGCACCACATTTATTTCTTTTTTTTATTTATTTATTGAACATTTATGGTGTATAAAATACAAACAGCTTTTTGCAGAATTGTTAGTGTATCAAGTTGTCCTTTTAGGTGAAAAGTATACACAAATGTATGATAGTTAAATCATAGCTGACTTTTGAAGTGAATATGGATTTTCATATTCTGGCGAATTGCTATAATTGTGTTTGGTCTTTGATCTTTTAAAAAATCTTTCATTTACTTTGCTTGTGGGATAAGTATTGTATTTGATTTATGATTTTGTAAAGGTAATATAACTATACAATTTTGTGCAGAAGTCATGTGCAGTGCTGGGTTGATTGCATGTTGCAGACAGACTCGAGTGTTGCAGGATTGCTGCAAGAAACAGGGCTCAGAAGTGTGGCTGATCAACTAAAATCTTGTACATTATCTCCTTTTTATAGCTATGTTAAAATAATTTGTGCAATGTATTATACCACAACATGAAAGAATAAATGTCTTTTCAGAGATCAGTAGAATGATGATGATTTTACTTAAATCCCAGAATTCTCACTGTTTGAACAGTTATGTGTTGCCTTAAATTGTGTGTATTTAAATTACAGCCAGACTCCACAGTCCTGCAATGTCTAACAGACACTGATGGGAACAAATAGAAACTCTAAATACGATTTGACAAAATATTATTTGACCTTAAATATTCCACACCATATTAGTATTAATGACTAATGGCTGTGTAAAATGACAAATATTTTTTTGTCATATTCATGTTATTGAGTGAAATACTCTTATATGTTTCTATGTGGAAAAGGCCAATAACCAGCCAGTGATATCAGCCAAACTCACACTACAAGCACTGAATGGAGCACATGGTGATGAGGTGTTGGCGGGTGGTTTAATAAAATGGCTTTTTGTAATGATTGTTTATGAAAGTGAAAAATAAGATCTAATTTTGATGTATTGTTATATATATTTTACAGTGTGCTGTCTGTGGAACTCTGTGGTTGGCTCTATTAGCACCTTGAATGGTCTTTATACAGGGGATTTCAATGCATGTCCAACATAGTTACTGGTTCAATGTTTTCATTGTGACATTTCATTAAAGTAGTTATTTTATCTGTTTTGCTTTTGTTTGGTCACTTATTAAAGAAAAAACATGCACATGTTCAGGTTTTTACTCTACTCTATTTTCTGGTATTGTAATTTTGCATTTCTGGGTGATTACACAAATGTATTACCAGGGCTCACCTATAGTCATAACTATGGTATGGCATTATGAGACAGTAGCAACACTTTCCACCTGTAATAATATACATAATAGTACTCACAGAAACCTTTTTTATCACATGCTCTTTTATAATAATTGTGCTAAAATTGGATTTGTGGTTAGTGTTCATTCCTGTGTGCATGTGTATGTACTTAAGTCTAACATATGGGTAACAGCACCTTCTCCTCTGTTGTACAGACACCCCACATCATGCTGCAGTGTGGCAGAAATCATGTCTGTGCTTTACTTCCACACCATGAGGTACCGCCCTGAAGACCCGAGGAACTTCAACAGCGACCGTTTCGTCCTGTCCAAGGTGAGAGTTGGTCCAGGAGGCCAGAATTTGACCTTTTTTCCTTGAATTACCTCAGTGTTGTGTGACAAAGGTTTTTTTCTTCTCCCCCAGGGTCACGCTGCTCCGGCCCTGTACGCCATGTGGGTTGAAACAGGCTTCCTGAAGGAGAGCGAGATGCTCAGATTGTGCCAGGTTGACTCTGCCCTGGAGGGCCACCCAGCTCCTGTAAGCTGTCACATACTGTACAATTAGGACTGATCTGATTGGGCTCTAACAGTGGATGAACTGTTTTTTTTTTAAATAACATTGTGTGTGTGTGTGTGTATGCTGTATGCTTTCCAGAAGCAGCAAATTGTGGATGTTACCACTGGCTCACTGGGGCAGGGTCTTGGTGTGGCCTGTGGAATGGCTTACACCGGGAAATACTTTGACAAGTCCAGGTAATCTTACACACAAGTGGACACACACACACACACACGAACACACACACACACACATATTCTTGTACTTCTATCTTTGTAAGGACCCTCATTGTAACAGTGAATTCCCTTGCAAGGTTATAATAGTTGTGGATTTTTCATTAGTTTTAGTTTTAATTTTGTTGTGAATTTTTCTTTTCAAATTCAGTTAGTTTTAATGAGTTTTTAGAGTGAGTTTGCTAGTTTTAGTTTTGTATACATTTTTTTTCAAATGCCTTAGTTTTAGTTTAGTTTTTATTAGTTTTAGTTTTTTTTCTTTGTCTTATCCATCTTCATTATGTATGAAAAAAGTTGACAAAGATGAAAACGAAGGACATTTTCACTATAATTTTAGTTAGTTTTGTAACTATAAAATACAGTGTCAGTTAATTATCTTTTTTTTTTATGTAACCTTAACCCTAAAACAAAGTCTTAAATATCAAAAAAAGCCTTTAAAGAAGTGAGGACCGGCCAAAATGTCCTCACTTTGCAAAAATGTCCTCACTCTGTTGGTTAAAAACGTGTTCTGGTCCTCACTATGTAGAAAATACAAGAACACACACACGCACTCACACACACAACTGTAAGGAAGCCTCTATTTAGACCCTTTTAGTCGCTTAACATGCAATTTATTTCTTGTTTATATGCTTTTTAGATTATTTTAAAAATCCCCTGCCTTATATAAATAAACACTGACTCGATGTTGTGGTGTGTTGATGAACATTTTTGGGACTTTCTTTAATTTAAATTTTAAGGTCAGCATTATACTTCTTTCGAGTGTTCAGTGATTAGGGTTTTCCAGATTCTGTGGGCGTGTGCTGCGGCTGCATGCTCTGCTCTCACGATTCTTCTGCTCTAATAATCACAGGCCCAGCAGTCATATCTCACTTATTTTTCCCATCCAAGCTGATTTAATCTCAGATTCAAATTCGGGCATTGTGCTTTCAACCATGTATTTTTTTCTTGGTCTGTTCTTATTTATTGTCACATACATCCTTTTTTCCTTCGTAAAAGCAGCATAATAGAGGAAAAAATATGATTCTACTCAGAGTACATTTTGGCTGATTCGGTGACTCTGACCCATATAATGCACTTTATTTACATGTATAATTAAAGCCACAAAATGTATGATCTTATTCATAAAATAAGACGATAATCTGTGCCATTTAGAGACTGCAGAGTTGTTATGGGAGACATGTATCAGAGGCAGGTGTGAAGCTCAGCAGCCACACCTTCAGGGGCCTCAAGAAGCTTTTATCATGTCACAGCTGGTTACCAACCCAGCTGTCAGATAATGGAAAGAGAACGAATCTGACTGGAAAAATGTCAGAAAACATTTTCGTGAGAACACATCACCCTCAGCCGAACACACACACACACACACACACACACACACACACACACACACACACACACACAATAACGTATAATCTCATCCTGTTCTCAGTTACCGTGTGTTCTGCCTGCTGGGGGATGGTGAGATGTCGGAGGGTGCTGTCTGGGAGGCCATGGCGTTCGCTTCCTACTACCAGCTTGACAACCTGGTGGCCATCATGGACATCAACCGTCTGGGCCAGAGCGACCCTGCGCCGCTGCAGCATCACGTGGAGAAATATCAGAAACGCTGCGAAGCTTTCGGGTAACGGCACATACAACTGAAAATCATATTGAGGCAGATCAGGAAATTAGCCTATGTGAAAAGGTTGTACTAAGGGGAGTTTTATCTGATATCAAACCATCATTATTAGCCTGAAGCTGCATTCCAAATCACTTTCTTTTTACATTTACTACGTCCTGCAGCTACCCTTACAAAGTACATAATGTTGCATGCAGTATGCATATAATTGCACAAACAACTCCATCATAACATGGCGCCTTTACTGTTGACCCTCTGGCTTATATATTTATGCTGCACAGAGGATTGTTGGTCAGAACAGCCACAAAATCATGCTGGCTTGCACTCTGTAAAATGCGACTGGATTTTAGTAGGAATTGGGTCATACTAAAGCTTTTTCTGGCACTCTATTTAGTGTGGTAGTATGGGCGCATGTGTAATTCAACACAGTCCTGGTGTGTGTCCATGCCATCTACCTATATCAATCATACAAATGTGTATTAATGTGCGTGTTTTTTGTATGTGTAGCTGGCATGCCATCGTTGTCGATGGGCACAGTGTGGAGGAGCTTTGCAAGGCTCTGAGCCAACCACGTCATCAGCCCACTGCCATCATTGCTAAAACCATCAAGGGCAAAGGCATTCCAGGTAACTGTCTGTCACTGTCCGCTCCTCATCTGCAATCTCATTTACTCTCACTAGAGTGCATATTACCCAACAATGTGTTTAAGCCATTCACCAGTCTGTGTTTAAATCTGCCAATGTGATGTGGTTTCAGATGCGGAGGATAAGCTGGGCTGGCATGCCAAACCTCTGCCCAAAGACATGGCCGAGATGGTTATAAAGGATCTGCAGAGCCGCATCATGAACAGCAGCAAGCACCTGTACCCTCCCGCTCCCATCGAGGACTCCCCGCCCGTCAGCCTGAGGAACATCAGGATGCCGAGCGCACCCAGCTACAAGCTCGGTGAAAAGGTTTGTCACCTAAAAACAAGGTTATTAACTCTTTATGAGGATGAACCTAACATATATATGGTCACCTAACATATATATAAAAAAATATAAAAAAAAAAGCTCTTATTCTTTTCTCATCTTTTCTTCTTTAACATATAGCACTCCTTTAGCAATGACAGTTAGCTCTTGAAGTTATGTACTTATTTGATTCCTATGGTCTATGTCTAGTACCATCAGGTTGAATGCACTTATTGTAAGTCGCTTTGGACAAAAGCGTCTGCTAAATGACATGTAATGTAATGTAATGTAATGAAGTGTTGGTACTGATTGATTGATTTGTTTGGTTCTTCATAGATTTCCACACGGAAGGCTTATGGGATGGCTTTGGCCAAGTTAGGCCGCTACAATGATCGTGTGGTGGTCCTTGATGGAGACACCAACAACCTCACCTTCTCAGAGATCTTCAAGAATGAGCATCCCAACCGCTTTGTGGAGTGCTACATCGCTCAGCAGAACATGGTATTATCCCCAATGAATCAACAGAATTAAGTCTAATTCACAAACATAATTTGACGAGATATATTTATTAACGAAAGCCATCTAGATTTGTGTGTTTTGTATTTTTGGTCTAATATGCTTTCTTATTTTTTGAAAGCTAATTAAAACACAAACAAATCCTAATCTTGATTTAATGTGGAGATTTTGCTGAGTAAATTGCTCCTTCTCTGCTCTGACTATGACTATGACCTTACATCTCACGACTGAGTGTTTTAATTATACATGACATGTCTATCTATAATGTAAGGATCAGCAAAGACGCGACCCATTTGCCTTCTAATGGCCGATGTGGCTGCTGCTGCTGACAGCCCTCCCTCCCTCTTCTGCCGCTGTCATTATTTTATCAGAGCTTAGATTATTAATTTTGGAGGGAGGCGATCAGACACGAATTCCATGTGCTGTTGCGGCTCCAGCAGCAGCCAGCTCCAATGTAGGTTAGGCATGTGTGTGATGCTAAGCAGTCATGACAAGTGTAGTCAGAAGTAAAATATTAATCAGCGCAGAGGGTGGGACCATCTGGCTGAATGCATGAGAAAAGTCAAACGTTGAACAGGAAAAACATCTGTGGCTTGTAGAAACTAGATGAAAACCCATCAGATCAAACACTTGATTAGTTATAAATACAGATAGATTGACTTTTATTGTATAAGTTTCTTATTCATTTTCTTTTATTGCTATTTCAAATGCAGCCTTTAAAGAAGTAGTTCTTTGATTGTATCTATAAGAATTATTCAACATCACATTTGCACTTTCATGGGTGCTTTGTTGTTGCTCTTGACAAAGCAAAGAAAGAGGACAAAGGAAATTATTTGTAAGAGGAGGTATGCTACTGATTCCACACATATGGAAAAAATAAGCTCCCGGGCTTATGAGGAAGCTCTTTTCATTCACTGTCGACTTAACTTTGTCTTTGCTTCAAAGATGCTTTCAAATATGGTTTGTGCTGCAGGTATTTGACCCTCTGGGTGATCTCAAGCATGTGTGCATGCACCTGTTAGCGTTTCTATCTCTTGAGATCTTCTATAGGTGCTAAGAAACAGTAAATTATTTTCCCAGGTCAGTGTTTCCATGGGATGTGCTGCCCGTGAGAGGAACGTTGTGTTTGCTAGCACCCTGGCTTCCTTTTTCACCCGCGCCTATGACCAGCTCCGCATGGCAGCAATCTCAGAAAGTAACATCAACCTGTGCGGCTCCCACTGCGGCCTGTCCACCGGTTAGTAAACTGCAGCCGATGAGCCACAAACCTTCTCACACACTCACATTTACCTTTATTCCCCTCACACTGAAGCCAGACACTTCACGACACCCATTTCCTCAGACTGAATTCACAGTATCCCTAATGGTGATAAATGTATTAAAGAATGATTTGTGTGGGTTTGTGAGTGTGCAGTTGTTTCCCTTTTCACTTTCCCTCTAATCCTGTTTCCTAATCCTTGCTGTGTTTACCCCTTTTGGCCTTGCAGCTAGTACTCAATCCTCCCCTTTTCCTCCCTTCCTGTCTGCCCTGGAAGCTGTCAACAGGGAACCAGGTGTCCCTCTGTTAGTGCAGGTATACTGCATGCAAAGTCTGGCTTTATGTGCATGCATCAGCTCACCTGACCTGTCAGCAACTTTTGAAGACTTTCTAAAGGTTTACAAATCAATTAAAAATGTGCAAATTTCAGGAGAGGAAGGTCCCTCTCTGATGGGTCTGGAGGACGTGGCGATGTTCAGGGCCCTTCCCACAGCCACCATTTTCTATCCCTGTGACGGTGTGTCTATAGAGAAGGCTGTGGAACTGGCTGCTAGCACAAAGGTACAGAAAACCTGAATGCAGTGCTGTTACTTCACTATAGTATCTGTGGATGTATTTGTGCAAAACAAAGTTGCTGTCAAAATACCCCAGTGATGACTGTCATGTTTCATTTCAAAAAGGGTGTGTGCTACATCCGAACCAGCCGCCAAGACAGCAGCATCATCTATAACAGCAGCGAGGACTTCCATGTTGGACAGGCTAAGGTGAGACAGTCTTTGTGCTTGTGAAGCTGTTAAAATAAGAAAACTATTACTACAAATTAACACAACACATTCTGTCAACACTGTAACCTGAAATAAGATGATACCTTTTTCTTTTCCAGGTGGTGTACCAGAGCAAAGAGGACCAGGTGACCGTGGTGGCTGCTGGAGTGACTTTGCATGAGGCCCTGGCTGCAGCAGAACATTTAAAGAAAGGTGCAGTTATTATTACATACATACATTAAATACTGATTTTGATCCTTAAATAAAAAATATATACCACAATCAATGTAATAACAATACAATATTTTAAATCAAATACTGTGCGACCATATTTGATGATGAATAGTTGTTTATAAGAACCAGCACAGGTTATTGTTATTGTAAAATTTAAGTTCAGTTCGCTAAAATTAAACCTATTGTGCATTAATCTTGTGGATCTAACCTGGCTCCTGGTTTCTGGTAGTATTTTTTGCTTTAAGATTGCTTATTGTTTTTTGCTTTAAGATTGCTTCTCTGCTTGCTGAGGTCTTATGCTTTATTTGTTTGGTTTAGTTTAAAGTTAAGTTCAGTTTTCAGTGCCTCACTGCCTAGCTATTTTACCTGATTTTTTTCCATGTATGTATTCTGGCCTTTTGCAAGCACTGTCTATCAGTGCTTACTTAAGGTGGAAAAAATACCTATATTATAGTCGATACACTTGTGATTTTAACTGTGTTTTTATACATGTATTGTCTTGATATTTCTGGCCAGTTATTGATTAAAACACCAAGAAAATCCTGGCTTTAGAGCCACTATATGAATCGTGTATCTCACCTGCAGCGATATCACATTATATGTCGTTTCCTCATCTGAATTAATTACATTTCCAGAGAGGATCTCTGTCAGGGTCATTGACCCCTTCACAATCAAACCACTAGATGTCAAAACCATCATGGACCACACACGTGCCACCAGGGGACGAGTCCTTACCGTGGAAGACCACTACTACGAAGGTAGGTTTCTATAAAAGTTGCTCCCACTGTTCAGCTTCTGCATATTGTATGACCATCACCAACCAAACAGCAAGAAGCCTCTCAGCCTAATGCAGCTATTGGTCCGTATGCTCGGATTGGTTTCGGTGGCATGTTTCTATTGGTCCAGCGACAGCGACGCGATGTGGTGGCATTTTCTTATTGGCTGAGTGGAGGCGGACTGTTGTGTGCAGACAAGGTATTGGTATTGTGGTGCATTTTGTAAGTGCGAGAGCCAGAGAGGCAGAGTGCTGTCAGGTTTCCTTAACTGAGCATGTGCCCATGGGGCTCTGTGTGACCTAGATAACACAGACAGCCATGGCCTGTGCCTGTTAAGAGAAAGGGGATGGGTGATGGCATGGACTTGACTAGACAAAGGCTTTTTGGCATCAGTGTGTTGGGCATCTAGTTCATTTTACATCTGAACAGTTAGTGGTTTAGTGGTCAAGAAAACATGTTTAGCTTGTTTATAATGTCTCTATTCTCTGTACATGTGATGACATTATGCTTAAACACAGCTTCATTTTTTCTGTCAATGGAGCTAAAAGGTTTTGAGGTAGTTGGTTGTCCCTTTGTCCTTTAAGGAGGGTGTGTCTTCCTCATAGACTGCATTAAAGAAGTCACCCATTGGTTTGTGGACGACTGTTTTGAAGCCTCAAGTTTGGCATTTGGTCTTCATTCGCCATCTTGGTTTTTTGGAGCTAGAAGTGACCATATGTGAGAGGATGAAGCTGGGGAGGTTACACAGGTTACTGTTAGGATAGCAAACTTGAAGTTACCAGCCAACTTGGTTAGCAAGGTGTGTCAACTCCATGTTAATTGTGATATTTATTGGGATGCTAATTTGGCTAAAACCATAGACTCTATAAATAGGTACTTACTGGAAAAAAATATATAAGCCGACCCCTTAGAGTTTATTGGAGGACAACCAAGCACTGAATAAGACATTTTTAGGTGACAAAAATGTAAATTCATTGTACAACAACAGAAACAGGAACTGAAAACAGAAAACAACCAAAAACAAGTTATAGGCTGTTTAAATGTGCACATCTGTATTCTGATTGACAGGTAGCTGTGGGATCAGCTTGTCAATCACAAGGTAACATGCCCTAAAGAATACTCTGCTTTATCCTCTATTTTATTTTAAATGGAAACATACTTTTCCTAATAAATATCATGCTGTATTAAAGAAGACTTAAATTTAGAGATTGAGGCCATAAACTCATTAAGAATGTTTTAACCGAGGTAATAGATCAAGAGAGTAGGGAAAGTAAAGTAATAACAATAATCATGATAATAAAAAAGATATATATAATAAATGATTAATAATTATCCAACTGCTGACTCCATCTACATTGTATATAATGTTCATAGGTTTTTAATTTATCTTTGTCTTAATTGTTAATACTTTTTATATTTCTACTTATGTATTTGCTAATTACTCTTATATTTCTAGTTTACTGGTTATTGTTGTTTTTTTTCAATCCACTTTGCTGCTGTAATTCCTTAAATTTCCCCGTTGTGGGACTAATAAAGGAAATTTTAATCTTAATAATATTTGTATAGTACCTTTCATACATGAAATGCAGCACAAAGTGATTTACAACAAATAAATGTAATATAAAAACATATTTAGTTGCTCAGCTGCACTTTTTTATTATCTATATTTTTGACTTCCATTTTATAAATAAATGCTTTTAACCCTTAATAGGACACTCATTGAAATACTTGCAAATTCCAGATTTCAACCCTAGAGAATATTGGAGGATTTTACATACAGCCAGAATGTGTAAATAAAAACATACGGACCGGGGGAGGGGGGTAATATTTTGAGAATAAAGTTTACGAGATTTAAGTGGCAAATCTACGAGAAAAAATATGCAGATTTATGAGATTTAAAGTGGTGAATCTGCGAGAAAAAAGTTGCTTTTCCCCCACTTTTTTCTCGTAAATCTGTGACTTTTTCCATGCAGATTTGCCACATTACATCTCTTTAATCTGCGACTTTTTTTCTTGTAGATTTGCCACTTCAATCTAGTAAATTTGCAACTTTTTTCTCTAAATATTTTTATTTTTTATTTTGGATATCCGCTGAAGTTACCAAATACAGTTCTTCGCCCAATAAAGGGTTAATAAGTAGGGCCATTTTCTCACTTCTTTTTGCAACCAGTGGAGTCGCCCCCTGCTGGACATTAAGGAATGCAAGCTTAAGACATTGGCTTCACTTTTTTTTTTTTTTACGATGATTTTTTTGGCATTTTTTATGCTTTATTGATAGTGACAGATAGAAAGGGGGTGATAGAGGGGAAGACATGCGGCAAAGGGAGCTCAGGCCGGACTTGAACCCGGCTCCGCCGCAGCAAGGACCCAGCCCACATGGCAAGCGCTCCACCAGTGCGAGCCACCGGGACGCCCCATTGGCTTCACTTTTAAGGGGTAACATCTTGGTCTTCCCTCTTCATCCCTCTCATGTAATGAATTAATGTCCCACAGGTGGTCTTGGAGAGGCAGTGGCCTCATCGATGGTCAATGAGTCTGGCTTCAATCTGCATCGTCTGGCGGTGTCCCACGTCCCCCGCAGCGGCAAACCACACGAGCTGCTGAAGATCTACGGTATCGACCGTGACGCCATCGCCCAGGCCGTCCGCAAGATGCTCAGCAGCTCCACCAACGCCAAGTAACTTTCTCCCCGCCCCACCCGCCTATCCAATCACACCCCTGCAGATGAAAATAAACAGTCAAGTATGTTTTTGATTCACATGACACCCAGCTCTTTAAATTCCTTCACTGTTAATGCCCCTATGTGTGTACTGAAGTATTGTGATTTTGTGCCGTACATTTTGAAGTAGAGTTCCACATTTACCTTTCTTTTATGCATCTATCACGTCAAACACACCATAACAGAGATACACAAACTCAAACACATATCCTCACCCCTAAACTCAGCATCGTCACAAATCCAGTTCGGTAATTAAAATGTGGGCATAAGTGACTTTGTTGTTGGTAGATTCTCACCATACAAAACAATATTACATTATTACATGTCCAACATGTAGTACATATGTGATGCTCTCATGTGTTTTTTAAATGCTTTCTGATGAAGTTCAACTGGAAATGTTTTTATATTGTTCTGATGTAGCTCTGAATAAAGTGGGTGGGGCATTAAAGTAGTTTATCATGGCAGTAGTGTCGGAAATAAGCTAACTGAGTTGTTGTTTGTAGGAAGTAGTGGAGAAAAAAACCAAATGTAGGTAGGCCATTAAGAGCAGTCACAAATCACATCTTCAGATCATTTAAACTTTTGTGGTTTCAAAAGTATGATTTCTCTTCAGCACTGTCCTTTTTTTGTTATTGATTTTACCATCAACCAACACACCTCAGTAATAATTTGTGCTCTAGCTGTACAACTGGACCGTACCAGCAGTGTGACAATAATCTTTACGTGGTCAGTGACATCTTTTTTTTTTACAAAAGGTGGAGGGCTGACGGCCCTTTAAGTGCTAATGGAGAACATGGCTAACTGTGACTATGAAGGTAGAGTTACATCTGATTTGAACCCAAGAACAAACACTTTCTTTGTTACTTGAAATTTTGTATGTACCTTACTTTCATGTAATAAAGCCCTCTGCATTTGACTCTGAGTGTTTATAATGGATTACTTTGCTTTGCTGACATGTGTAGTTCAAGCAGGATAAACACACAGGAATCTGTACATCTAAGGAATTTATTCACAACCATGATTCATGACAACATAAATTAGTATAACAGTTCTTTCAACACTTATCTGCATCACTTGATTAATAAATTAATTATTTATTGTAAACCACATTCCTGAGATAATTAATACATGTTTAACAAACAAAACAACAAGATGATCATAAACATGACAAATGACTATTTGCCAGCATCTCTGCGTCTAAAGTTCATGTCATAAAGCATGACTCTGCTCTTTAACCCTGTAGAAACCACAGATATCGCTGCCTGTAACTTCTGTGGTTGTAAACTCCTATCGCCAGTGGCTCTGTGTCTTCCTCAGCTTCCTATTCAAAAGAAACACCATCACTTCAACTTGAAAAGACACTGAAAGACAACAAATGCTTTCAATCCATTGCAACAAAATGATAATATAAATCAGCTGTTGTAAGCCCTCCTACCAGAGATAGCTGTATTTCCGTTTTGCTCCTCGAAGAGCAAACACCACAATTCCACATCCGTAAGACAGTGTGTAGACTGGAATAAAGCACAAAATGTTACCACAGATGTATTCTCCAATCTGCATATCTCATACGCTGTAAAGTCATGTGTCTGCGACTGTTTACAAAAATACCTTTAAATGTAAACAGCGCACCATCTCAACGTCATTTTCCAGCTTTGAGGTGTCTTTATTTGAGGTGGGTCGTTCCGATCCGGTGCTGTGCGCCGTCATCTACCGGCCCCCCAAATACAACAAGGACTTTGTGAATGACTTTTCTGGTTTCCTGGCTGAGATTATGCCGAAATATGACTGTGCCCTTTTCCTTGGGGATTTTAATATTCACGTGTGCTGTCCTGAAAAGCCGCTGGTGAAGGACTTCCTGAGCCTTATTGACTCTTTTAATTTGGTGCAGTGTGTGTCTGGTCCCACACATGAGCATGGACACACTTTAGACCTCGTCCTTTCTCATGGTTTATCTGTGTCTAACTTGGAGATCTGTGACGATGTGTTTTCTGACCATTTGCCTGTACTGTTTGAAGTCGCTTTTTCCTGTGCTGAATTTAAATCCGGCGCTCTTGTTCAGAAACGTCGGATTTTTAACTCTTGCACTGCCGGTCATTTCTCTGTGGCTTTTGACCAGCTCTGTGTGCCTCCTGTCTCTGCTGACACTGAGGAGCTCAGCTCTTGGTTTCACTCCTCCTGCAGGACCATACTGGACTCTGTGGCTCCATTAAAAACTGTGCAGCCTAAAGCTAAACCTGAGCCCTGGTTTAACGACAGAACCCGTGAAGCTAGGCGGGAGTGCCGCAGAGCTGAACGGAAGTGGAAGAAGGACAAGCTGCAGGTTTCCTTCCATATCCTTAAAGACTGTTGGCGCCGCTACCAGAGCACCGTTAAAGAGACTAAAAGACAATACCTGGCAAACATCATTGAGACCAACCACCACAACCCACGTGTCTTATTCAAAACCATTGACTCTGTTCTTAATGCTCCACAGCCTGTCAGCTTGGAGACATCTCCTGAAATGTGTAATAACTTCCTGCACTTTTTTATTGACAAGGTTGCTACTGCTAGGGCCCTCATCTCTGCTCCTGCATTTGACCCCTCAGTCACTGCTCCTTGTTCTGCAGCTTTTGATGGTTTTGAGCCAGTGTCTCTGTCTTTTTTAGAGGACCTGGTTGGCCATATTAAGCCATCAGGTTCTCCCTGTGATGCTGTCTCCCCTCGTTTCTTCAAAGAGGTTTTCCCCAGTATAGGGCAGTCTGTATTAAATGTAATTAACAGTAGTCTGTCTACTGGTCGTGTTCCTCAAGGTTTTAAACATGCAGTGGTGCAGCCCCTACTTAAGAAGCCTGGCCTAGATCGCAGCGTGCTGGCCAATTTTAGGCCTATCTCCAAGCTGCCCTTTATCTCTAAGGTCTTGGAGAAGGTCGTATATGGTCAGCTACAGTCTTTTCTCGATGTACATGGTGTCCTGGAGGTGTTTCAATCTGGTTTTAAAACTATGCATAGCACAGAGTCAGCTCTACTCAGAGTTTTTAACGACATCCTCCTGGCTAATGACTCCGGTGACCATGTAATTCTTGTTCTGGTGGACCTGACTGCAGCGTTTGACACCGTGGACCACAGCATCCTAGTGGCTCGGTTACGCCACCTAGTGGGCATCGGTGGCACTGCGCTAGAGTGGTTCAAGTCATATCTGACCGACAGAAGTTTAACTGTAAACCTTGGTACCTCGGAGTCCAGCCCCGCTCCACTGCTGTATGGGGTTCCACAGGGGTCGATTTTAGGGCCCCTGCTTTTTTCTTTGTATTTACTGCCTTTGGGCTCCATCTTGAGAAAGCACGGCATCCCTTTCCATTGCTACGCTGACGACAGTCAGATATACGTGCCACTTAAGAAAAAAGATGCTTTCTCCCTCACACCGCTCCTGTCATGTCTCAAAGACATCAAGGCCTGGATGGCCTTGAACTTTTTAAATTTTAATGAGAAGAAAACAGAAGTGATAGTGTTTGGCCCTAGTGGCTCTTGTGTGACCCCTCCTGTTGACTTGGGCCCTCTGGCAGATTTTATAAGACCAACTGTGTCAAATTTAGGTTTTAAGATGGACAGTGATTTTAAATTAGATCGTCAGATTAGTGCTGTTGTGAGGTCAAGCTTTTTCCACATCAGGCAGCTGGCTAAGGTGAAGCCCTTCCTTAAGCACAAGCACTTTGAAACGGTAATCCACGCCTTCGTTACATCTCGGCTGGATTACTGTAACTCTCTGTACCTTGGAGTCAGCCAGTCCTCCCTCGCACGGCTCCAGTTAGTGCAAAACGCGGCTGCTCGCCTCTTAACTGGAGTTCGTAAGAGGGAGCACATAACTCCCATCCTGGCCTCCCTCCACTGGCTGCCTGTGCATTTTAGAGTCCATTTTAAGATTCTTTTATTTGTTTTTAAATCTTTAAATGGTCTCGCCCCACTGTACCTCTCTGAGCTCCTCCACCCCTACGCTCCTGCTCGGTGCCTCAGGTCAGCTGATCTGCTGCTCCTGGAGGTACCGAGGTCAAAACGGAAGCTCAGAGGGGACAGAGCTTTTTCTGTTGCAGCCCCCAAACTATGGAATGAGCTGCCTTTGCACATCAAACAAGCCTCCTCACTGTCCATTTTTAAAAGTCATCTTAAAACCTATTTTTATTCCTTGGCTTTTAACCACGCATGAGACTCTGCTCTTGTTTTTAGTGTTTTATGGTTTGCTTTTATTTATTGTTTTTTAAATTGTCTTTTAAAAAGCAATAAATCTATTTATTTTAGTGTTTATTTCCTGTTTTATTTATTTTATTGTCTCTTGTTCTGTTTGTTTATGTACAGCACTTTGTTGCGGCTGTTGTTGTTTTAAAGTGCTTTACAAATAAAGTTGAGTTGAGTTGAGTTGAGTCTTTACCGTGATACGAGTTGAGGTTCAGGATGGCCACGAACAGTGCAAACAAAAATCCCCAGCAAATGTCTGAAGACACAGATAGAAGGTAATGTTAATAATAATAATAATAATAATAATAATAATACATTCAATTTTTATAGCGCTTTTAAAGGTACTCAAAGTCGCTTGTTAGTCTTTATAAAGAATAGGTCTGAATGTGGTCGCTGATAAATAGAAAAAAATAGAATTATAGAATTCAAGGTCACTATTTTATTATATAAGTATATTGTTTATTGATGGCAATTGCCAGCAATATTATCAGTTACTCCAGTGGGTAATTATTAATCACATTGTAATTCACATTTTAAAATAATATAATACTACTAATGTGTACACTAAAAATGTGTACAGGCTTTAAGTTATTAATGTTTCAATCATAAAAATCATTTGGACACATTTAGTAATTAACACATAATTCATCGTTAATAGTAATCTGTGGAAATTGCTGGTACAAATCCTAACCAAATCCTTTATGAAGCATGTGTACCTGCTTTCTCATACGGGCGGCCTTTACATCTCTTAGTATGAGCTGGCAGATCTGACCAGAAACATAAAATTTTTTGCATACCATTACTATCGTGATTGTTGTCCAACAAATTATAAAGCAGAGTAAGGGATCATCTAAAACAGTGGTTCTCAACCAGAGGTCCAGGGACTCTTACGGATCCTTGAAGGAGCTCCAGATGGTCCCAATGAAAATTGGAAATTCTACAGATATCTCGCCAACTGGAACCTACAACTTTAACATCTAAAAACCCGATTTTTTTTTAGATGAAGGTCCATGAAGTGAAATGGAGATCTGTGACCTAATGTGTATCATTTTAGGGGCCCATGGCACAAATAAAGGTTGAGAAGCACTTATTTAAAATAACTTAGCTTTAACTTATACAAATAACTTAAGCTTTTTTAAGGGTAAAAAAAGCAGCAATAACTAATATGTTTTAAAAACAACGTTCAGCTTACCAGATATTAGGCCCACAATTTCAAACACTATGGTGAAAAACACAGCAAGAACTGATAGAAAGATGATAGCTGGAAATGCAACACAAACAATATTAAACAGAGGACTTTTGATACGCTTAAAGTATACAAAAAAAATGTATTTCCCAAATTTGAAAAAATTGTTACGAAGGACTTGAAGAATGCTACTTACAACAAAAAGGCCTATAGAGTGCTGTTCCACATCCCAGACCAAAGCAGATTGAATAAAAATGGTAATATTTGTCTGAAATGTAAAGAAAAAAATGATTAATATTAAGAAATATCTTATGAATAAAGGTGGATTTATTTTGCTGTGTGCTACCATTAAAATATACATACAGTGTTGGTAAAAGTCCTCTTTCATATCCTGAAGAGAAAAACACATTATCATGAACTCTTGGCAGAGGCAGATCAACAGAAATTGCTTGGCAGATAAACAAAACACTGTTACTAGGCTGTTGCTATAAACAATGTGAGAGAGCAGCAGCAGCATAAATATACAAAATAATATGATGTATTTATATATTATATATAGTGAGATTGATGGATTAACTTACCACAGGTAAAATACACTGACACCCAGAAACACAGGTGTACACACAATCTATCTTCAGCTGCAGGTGAGTTGTCCGGGCAAGTGTACTAATAATATGATAGACTCACCAGTAAGACAACTTCCTCAATCCAGTCAAACCACTCTGCTAAGCATTTTGTACACACTGAAGGAAAGTCCCAGATTGGATTTTGTTTCACTTTCACATTCATGAGAATATATCTAATGCTTTTGTGGTCTGCCTTGAAGCTTTTAGAGTGCCGGTACAGGTTGTGTTGAAGCTCAATGCCGGTGGTCCAGTCATATATTTAATTTTATTACTACTAATAATGAATTATTAATTCATAAAATTCTATTCTACCCATCTATCATCTTCAAACCGCTTGGGGGCTAGCACCGATCCCAGCTGACATTGGACAGGTCACCAGACTATCACAGGACTGACAGCCATTCTCGCTCTCATTCACTCCTATGGGCAATTTAGAGTCACCAATTAAACCTGAGCTGCATGTCTTTGGACTGTGGAAGGAAACTTATCTGCTGGAGGACCCAAAGAGAACATGCAGACTCCACACAGAACCACAAGTTGGAATCGAACTGGCGACCCTCTAGCTGTGAGACGAGAGTGTTCTATCTCTTTCGCAACAATGTCACATAGCTGATGGTTCCAGCTTTTCATGCATTTTGTATTGTTGGAAATTTTATATTTTTTGGGTTTACGGCAAATAGACAAAACCAGACATTTAGTCTCAGAGCTTGTGTTAGGCATTTTCTTGACATTCTACAATACATTTATTCTGGAAATTGAGCAAATAATGAATTTCTTTACATCCATACTACACTGCAGGATAAATAAAGTCTTATCTTATCTTATCTTATCTTATCTTATCTTATCATAAAGTGCCGGTCTCATACATGGTCTATTGCAGGGATGGGCAACTTAAATCCTGGAGGGGGCCACAATGTTTCATCCACAATACCACAAGGCCACATATAGGGCCGTGCACTTAACCCGATATGATTAAACTGCAATTTTAAATATGTTTACAGTGCAGTTACTTAACATTTTTCATGCTAAAATGCATGTATAACAGTATAAATAGGAATACAAAAGGTTTGAAGCAAATAAAAAATAACCACTTACTGTGATTTCTTTTTTTTTCAGTGCAAGAACAGCAGACCAACATTAATTGCAAGAAGTAATTTTGTGCATTTTTACACAGCACTTTTAAGATTTCATGCTCAAATGCATGTAGTTGTACTGAGGGCCACTTTAAGTGAAGGTGCGGGCCGTATGCGGCCCCCGGGTCTCCAGTTGCCCATCCCTTGTCAATTGGGTTTGGTTGTAGTTTCACAATGAAGCCTCTAGATGACAGTGCTATATTGAAATCTTTAGTTACCAGATCACGTCCAAGCCCGCGCAGTGCATTGTGGTACGTGAAGTCAATTTGGCAGCTGCAGTCCGTTTTCATGTAGATACTGGACTGAAACTTTAAACTACACTTCCCTACCCACTCTTACCGATTTGAATGTCGTGCAGGGGGGTAGCTTTTTCCAATCGATGATCTCAACTGAAGTTTTCTCTGTCAGCCTCGCGGAGAGGCTGAATAAACCCCTCGAGAATGACAAAAGTTAAGTGTCGTTTAAGCGTCTTCGAAGTGTGCGGCGGGAAAAGTCAGAGGGACCTCAGCGACATTTAAGCCCCCTAAAAATGCGGTTCAAACAAAGAAGGCAGTGATTTGTGGTCTTGGTGGTTTTCTGCGCTGCTCCTGCTAGCCAGGGCTGGGTCCCGTTACAGTTGTGAGTCGGCGGCTCACCAAGATGTCCATGGAGGAACAGGAATATCCCGAAGCGGTACTGGTGACCGAGGCCGGGCCGCAGTGGCTTCAAGTCGAGGTGGAGCGTCTCACCAGGGAGCTCCGTGAGACGAGCCATGAGAAGATCCAGGCGGCTGAGTATGGACTGGCGGTGCTGGAGGAGAAACAGCAGCTCAAGCAGCGATTTGATGAGTTGGAGACAGAATATGAGACGGTCCGACATGAGCTGGATCAGCTGAAGGAGGTAAGCTGGGGTCATAGCCACGCAACCAGACACTTAAAAAAAATAGTGTAGCGTTAGTTGTAACGTTAAATGTATCGGTATGTGAACACACACGACATTTGACCAAGAAAATATTCGGTTAACGGCACGTTGGAGCAGCAAAGGTCAACATTCTGTTTACCAACTGTTTTTAACGTTCCATTCAGAACCACACAGTATAATCAGAACCACCATCAATTATATAAGCTATCAATCATGGTCCTGGTCCCTTTAAAGCTCAGTCATGACTAAAGCTCATGTTTCCAAAAACCACAAAGTGCCATTGACAAGCAGAAAGTTTCTCCTATTATTGTTTGGACTCTGCCATAAGGTTATCACGCTTTATCATTTCACAGCTGAATGCTCTTCACAGTTTCTACGCAGAATAACAGTCCTGTAGTTTTATGTTTTCCTCACATTGAAGGATAAAAGTTAACTTTCTGGTCACTTGCCCATACTTGCTCTTGGTATGCAAGGTTGAGGCCTTCTTAATCAGACGTCTGCAGCTGCAGCAGTATGTCAAATTTAGATGCCAATGTTGCCAACCTGCTAGTAGTTTATTGGGTTTAAAAGTTACAGGAGGGAGCAGTTCAGTCCAAAGTGAATCTTGAGAAACACTATCCTTCCATACATAGTATTTTTATAACTCCTTTATCCTGATGTCCTTAAGAATTTCCCCCTGCTCTTTAGAGAGTCATTTCTAATCTACAACTACACTGCTAGCCTCTGGTTTCACTCAATCGTCTTTGCCAGCTACCACCTTTGGGGGATTTGTCAGTTTGGACAAGTCAGTAAAGCAGTCAGAAGAGCCGTTGTTCCACATGACAAGGAGGTTTTTATCTGTCGTCAGTCACCATCAGCACATTCAGCTGACCAAGACAGGTTTTATCAGACTCCTTTAGGCATTTATCATATAGCTTAAGGTCATACCCTTGTAAACAAATCTATTTCACATTATCAGTGATGGAATTTATCTCATAGTATGAATATGGTAGTTTTTTTAACCTATACAGAATCTGAGCACACAGCATGGTACAAAACATAGCTTTTGTCCTACTATTTTCTTAATAATCCAATGATTTTTAAAGTTTCTAACACCACTTCAGACATAGAGCTATTGTAATCTTTTATATGGGAAGTTTTGACTGTATCTTGCGAGAGAAGTTGGGGTTTTCCCTTCTGTTCAGTTTAGTCAGAGTCTTGCAGCCAGTTTAAAAACCTTTAGAGGAACTGCATCCTAAGGCACTTCCACATTGGCTCCAGCATTCAGCAGTTGTGGTCGCCACTTATTATTGACTACATCTCCAATGGCTATCTTAATAATTTAGTGTATTGGGATAATACATTGTGTGGTGTTTCACTGGTAGGCAGAAAGCCAGAGAAAGCACAATATTTTGGACATAATCAGGTACCGGCTCTGAATAGTGAACAAGATATGCTCTGATAGAAGTTAATCTCTCACTCAGCAGTCCAAATTTCAACTAGGGCTGCCTGAAACTGCAATGATTAAATTTTATTATCAATTTATCAGTCTTTTCTTTTCTCTATGCCCATTTTTCATGCCGAAGGTCAGGTGTTCAGTTTGCTTGTTTTAATCAACCGTTGAGACTTTAAAAGATCAGGTTCCTTGCTGTCATATATGACAAACATATATGATAAACATTAATTCTCCATATTGAAGAAGCGACAACCAGGGAATGTTTGGCATTTAATTGACAGATTCATCATTACAGCTCTATTTTCTATTAATAAATCACACCTTCAGACTTGCATCACCCGTTGAGTTCCCATGACTTATTCTCAGTTTTGTGTTGTTGGTGATTTTTGTCCACATTAGATTATTCATTGTGTAGATCATTCCAGTCACTGAATGAGTCATTGTTGTAGTCATTGTCTTGGTATCTCATGATTCTGACTGTTGCCTCTCTTTAGTAAATTATGTCACTGTTGGAGAAGGAATTGTCCATCAGCACCCACTGTGCTTAAGCTTTCAGATCGATTCCCATTACCACTGATCATTGCTTGTTGTCTCCCATATCTGTTTGTATAAGAGAAAACCGTAGAGAATGAAAGGGTGGGGTTAGATGCTGCTAGGAAGGAGAGTTACACCTCTGTGCTAGGTTTCAAGACTTTCTTGGACAGTAGATGTTACATCACCAGTTGGCTCAGTGTCCGTGCTTGTTAGCTGCGTGTCTGCAAGCTTTTAAGTCAGATGGCTGTGGGAATCTGACGTCAGCCTGTTCATCCTATTTAAACTATTGTTCAGAGCCTGTCAATACGGTCAACTTAAGCCTATACACTTGGCTTGGTATCCAGCTATAACTGCATTCATGACCCCACTAGTGGTCACATCCATTAGACCCTGCCATGCCCACATTTCTGTTACGAAAAGGCTTTTATTGGACCAGAGAGGAAGTCAGTCACCAGTTCTCCCTGTATCTTGTGTAGATTGTTTTGTGGTTAAAAGTGGTTAAATACAAAAAAGGCCACAGTGCTTCAAACCATTTCTTGCTTTTTTTGTTGTTGTCATTTTTAGGAACTCGTCTAGTACAGTACTCACTAATGATCACAATAGATCATCAGTAAGATTAAAAAGGTAACTTTTAGTGTGTATATATATATATATTTATTTATATATTTATATATATATATATATATATATATATATATATATACCCCCAAGCAGTTTGAAGATGTATATAGTTACCTTTTTAATCTTACTCTTACCTAGGCTCACTCCTAGGTAACACTCAAACTAGCTCCTTAAATCTTTTTTTTGCTAACCTTAACCAAGTAGATTTCTTGCTTAAACCTAACCAAGTGCAACTGTTTCACAGTGTTATACAAGATTGTTATATTTTCTAAGGCCATTGTACCATATGCCTTTTTGTGTAATATCATACAAACCTGTTCATACCCGTTCAGGATAGGTTATAATATACGTATGACTGTAAATTCACATTTGGTTATCTCTACTCACATTTCCAAGACCGGCTGCAGCCTCCAGCTGGTTCCAGCTTGTCGTGAGCATGACAAATTAAAATTCATGCCGTTGAAATGTCACCAGTGCTTGCCGTAATCTCTTTTCATGCTCTGTTAGTGTGTAAGATGAACACCATGACATAAAACCACAATGTAGCAGCAGGGTGACACAATCCTTGTGAGTGACTTGCGTTCTGTAATAAAATGGATGAACAGCCGGAAATAAATACAGTCAGCTACAGGCCCTTGGTATTTTTGAATAAACTCCGTTTGTGGAAGAAAACCCTTATCTGTTGCCAGTGGTTATCTTGGCCATACTTGTGGTTTTCTGTTCGTGTGGAACATCTAAAACAGGCTCCCTGTTAATCCTTGATCAAAGTAGTTTTCCATGATGTTTATTCTTTCTCTTTGTCCCCAGGCCTTTGGACAAGCACACTCAACCCACAGGAAGGTAGCAGCAGATGGAGAAAGCAGAGAAGAGTCACTGATTCTGGAGTCTGCCAGTAAGGAGGCTCTCTACCAGCAGAAGGTCCTAGAGTTGCAGAATGAACTTCGACAGTCCAAAGCCTCCCTCACCAGCTTACAGTCTGAAAATGATCGGCTGGCATCCATCGCACTGGAGATGAGAGAGGTGATTATACAAATGTTAAAAAGCATATTAACAAATATAAACGTTAATGTAACAGTATAGATGTGACCTTTTTTTAATTATGCTGATCCTAACTTATAAAGAATATAAAATACACAACCTTCTTTTAATGAAGTCAGTATGTATCAATGAAAACTGGTTCTTATTGAGTAGATCTTTCTTTTGTGTACTTTTAATGTCAACCTGTAACTGCTGACACACAAGCCCCTTTCACACTGCTGTTTCAAGCTGCGATATTTACGCCTCTGTGATGTTTCGCCTTCAGTCTGAACGTCCCAGAGGCGTAATAGGGGACCAAGTGATCCTTGGTCTGTAACAGAGACATTAAATCAGCAAGACTCTTGTCTCAATCAGTTGATCAATAAGATAAGATAAGATAAGAAATACTTTATTCATCCCAGCAGAGAAATGTAGGTGTTCCAGCAGCCAACATACACACAACACAACACAACACAACACAACACAACACAACACAACACAACACAACACAACACAACACATGTATACATACATATTCCACCTATACATAACATGAGCCCACAATACATAGCCTAGTATAGAGGAAGTGGAATGGATGGTCCATGTGCATTAGTAGCTGTTACTCATAGATAACAGTTACAGCAAGTGTGCAAATATATAAGTGTGTAAATACATAAACAGGTGTGCAAATATACATGTGCAGAAAACATGTGCAAAAATACAGTTTGGTAAATACAGTATAAGCAGCTAAGCTAAATTTTTAATAAAAAAATAAAAAATGAACCAATGGAGCCGGCAAGACTGAAAATATGTGACATACGATATTTGTGCCACAAACATCTTGGTAATAAGGATGTAAGTGGGTATCATAAGAAACACGCTCTCACTCGAGTCTGACTGTAATCTAATCATGTTCAGCAAGTTCTTCCGCCATCATTGTTTTGAATGCATTCACAGTTGCTGTCGTTTATTGTACACATACTGCAGCTGCTGTTACACAGTACTACTGTCTCATCCCACTTTGTTCAGCAAAACTGGATTGTTATGTGAATTCACAGACTGAGGAAGCCAGTATTATGCCTTGCGGAATCCATATGCATGCCCTGAGTTACATCTTTAGTGTAATATGTGTTTTCCTGA
This sequence comes from Centropristis striata, assembly GCF_030273125.1. Taxonomy (NCBI): domain Eukaryota; kingdom Metazoa; phylum Chordata; class Actinopteri; order Perciformes; family Serranidae; genus Centropristis; species Centropristis striata. The sequence goes on along the minus strand of NC_081519.1, from coordinate 6,911,522 downwards.
ATCATTTCGTTGTAAAAAAACTGAATAAGTTTATCCCACAGTTGTAAATGGGAGCCTAGTAACTTTGAATCAAACTTTTATTGTGTTTGAAATGGTATGAATCTGTCCAATTATATAGTCGGTTACAATCCAAAAGTATTAAAGAGAAGGTTAGTAAAGCCAGAGTTAAAACTGACATGTAGTTAGTAAAGTCAAAGTTCATACTGACATGTAGACCAGACCACCGGTTGTCAGGGTGAGTTGTGAGAAAGCTGAAGTTTGTGCTTGAAGTGGGGGAGGGTCAGTTCGCAGGATTGCCGTGAAACCAGCAGGAAAGATGATGTAATGGTCCACTGTGAGTGACACAAAGGATGTCCTCTCTGTAACATGGATTGGTAAGTGGACCATGTCCTCCTTCCGTCATTACAGTCGCCTGCCAAAGTCTTGCCCCTGTGGTATGTGAAACATGCTGACATGCTGATCCTCATTTCACTTCAGCAGGCAGTTGTAAGGATGTACGGTAGTTTTCACTGCCTGGGTGATTAAGTGTTTGCACTCATTCAAAGATGGTAAGCGTTCATGTCTAATGGTTAGGTTATTGTCATTAAGTCTTCCATAACAGCTTGTCATCTGATTCCCCTCCCCCTGTGCAGAATTCAGAACTGGCAGAGCTGCAGCGAGGTCAGCTGCGGGATGACATGAGAGAGTACAAGGTGAGGGAGGCTCGTCTGCTGCAGGACTACAGCGAGCTGGAGGACGAGAACATTTCTCTTCAGAAACAAGTCTCTGTGCTGAGACAGAACCAGGTGAGACAAACATGATAGAATATGAGGAACTGTGTGAAAATCATGAAAAAAATAATCAGGTTTTTCCTGTTTATACACCTTTTTATGACTCAAAGTATACTCACATGTATTTATTCTAATTTAACCACATAGTCATTGTGTCATGTGAGAAAGTGACAAGGCAAGACATTAAAGACACCTTCCCAACACTTGACATTTGCTATAATAATAAATGGGAGTAAAAAAAAAAAAAAAGGTTTTCATCGTTTTTTTGTTATTCACACAACATTTTACAATTAATGTTATTGTTATTTGCTCACTAGATAATATCATGTTCATTTCATGTTATTTTGGAAAAGCGAACACAAATTAATTGAGTAAAATTATTCACAGTTTTGTTTATGTTTTTGACCATCTGCTAAGGTGGAATTTGAAGGTCTAAAGCATGAGATCCGCCGTCTGGAGGAGGACTCGCAGTGCCTCCACAGCCAGCTGGAGGAAGCCATGCGTCTGAGAGAAATCGCTGAGCGGCAGCTCACAGAGGCCTTAGAAACGATCAAAACAGAGCGTGAGCAGAAGTCCACTCTACGCAAGGAGCTCTCTCACTATATGACTATTGGTGGCTCTATGTACAGCAGCTCTTTCAGTATCTCCATCGACAACCTAAAACTCCATGATGATGCCTCCACCATCACAGAGGCAGACAACGATGATCTGATCAGAGGTTTTGAAAACGGCTTGGCCAAGGCAGGTGAAGGTTATGAAGACAACAGAGCTGCTGGGAACAAGAGAGGAGAGGCTTTCAAGCCAGCTCCGAGCTTAGTAGACGACCTGCTGAGTGAGCTCAACATCTCTGAGATCCAGAAACTTAAACAGCAGCTTTCACAGGTAAAATATCCAACAGAAATACGTTTTTAGGGATCTGTACAAAGTTTTTGAATCTCTTAATTTTAGCCGTTATACTCCTTGAAAAATGTTCTGTTGAAATGAAAATTTCAACATAATCTGGTGTCTGCTATGATTGAGGCTTTAAGAGTCTGGAAGTCTTTGGTTAAGGTAACTTGTAAAAGTTTGAAAAGTGGTTGAAATTTATTCCTAAAAGCCCATACTTCATACTACAGGTCTTTTAGCAGCTATCACAACGTTACCTAAGAAAATCCTCCTGGTGACAAAATAAAATTATTTGGTTGGACGTTATATCTGTAATATAACATCTCTATTTATTTTAGTACATTCATACTAAATTGAACAGAGATTATTTTTCTGTTATGTTCTTGTATTTATGAACCACTATACTATGTACAATAGACAATAGTCAGAGCTTTATCTGTCTACAAGTGAGAATAGGAAAAAATCCACATTGTTTACAATGTAGGTACAGTTATTGATTATCTATGGCCATATACATTCTGTATGCATGTTTACATTGATTAAATGTGGACTTTCTGTGGGGATATTCTGTTGAATTGAACGATACTGTACTGACCGAGAGAGGGGTGAGGAGAGGAAGATACAACCTGCAATCTTCTAGCTAGCCAGAGGTGTTGCTGATTTTTTTCCCTTTCTTTTTTAGCTGACTAAAATGTTTTTATTCTATTTAGGTTGAGCGGGAGAAAGCAGCCCTGATCAACTCTCTCCAGGAGAACCAGAAGCACCTGGAACATGCTTATGGGACTGTGTCAGAACAAAAGGAAACAGTCAACAGGCTGACTGAGAACCTTACTGCAATGAGGAAACTTCAGGCCAGTAAGGAGCGTCAGTCCGCCCTCGACAGTGAAAAAGACAGGGACAGCCACGATGACGGAGACTACTACGAGCTGGACATCAACGGACCTGAGATCCTGCAGTGTAAATACACCGTGGCGGTGTCTGAAGCCGGTGAGCTGAGGCAGGAGCTGAAGACTCTAAGAGCGCAATACGAGCAGTGTCGAACCCAGTATGAAGATGAGCGAGCGCGGCTGGATAGCGACGTCCAGGAGCTGAGGTCGAAGTTGGCAGCCCTGGAGAAGATCAGCCTGACGGATAAAGCAGAGGTGGCTCGTCTGGAGAAGGAGCTCCGTCTGGTCAGTGAGGCTGCAGGAGAATCACTTGGCAGCCTAAATGTGGCGCAGGATGAGCTTATCACTTTCAGCGAAGAGTTGGCCAATCTCTACAACCACGTGTGTATGTGCAACAATGAGACTCCTAACCGTGTCATGCTCGACTACTACAAGGAAGGCAAGGCTATTGTAAGAAGGGGGCATGAAGGGAAGGAGCAGCAATCTTCCATACTTCTCACTAATGGGCTGATCACAGAGACTGAAGCTGGAAATTCCAGCAGCGCCACAGTCACCGCAGCCCCAGAGCACCGGCCAGAACCCATGAACGTCTACAACCTCGTCGCCATCATCAGGGACCAGATCCGCCACCTGCAGCAGGCAGTGGACCGCACCACAGAGCTGTCACGTCAGAGACTTGCCAACCTGGAGCTGGGCACTGTGGCAGACAAGGACAAAGAGGCTTGCATGGGAGAGATCCTCAAACTGAAGTCTCTGCTGAGCACCAAAAGGGAACAGATTGCCACTCTCAGAGCTGTGCTCAAGGCCAACAAACAGGTCAGAAGACCCCTCTGAGTGTGTCTGGATGTGTGTTTGTGTGTCTCAGGGGAAGGAAGTGCATTGTTTCTCAAACTGACAAGTACAACAGAAAGATATAAGCTAAAAATAACCACAGTCGGGGAGTTCAGACTTTACCAAAGTGCAAAAAATGAATGAATAATGAATGAATGAATACTTATATAAGCTCTTATTCCCTTCAGACGGCTGAGGTTGCTCTGGCCAACCTGAAGAGTAAGTACGACAGCGAGAAGGGCATGGTGACTGAGACCATGATGAAGCTGCGCAATGAACTCAAGGCTCTGAAAGAGGATGCTGCTACGTTCTCCTCTCTTCGAGCCATGTTTGCTACAAGGTATGATTTTAAATAATCCAAGGTTCCTATGGGTGTTTTGAAAACACTTGAATTGTATTTTGGCGTCGTCTAGGTTTAAAAAATGGTTAGATTTTGTATAAAGTGCTAGCCTGGGTATACCCATACTGCCTTGCACGCTCGATTTCATTTCGAACCTGCAGGCAGTCTGGCAACGATGGCCGTTTCTTAGCCCTGTTTTAGGGATCCAATCACAGAACGGGGAAGGACGGCAAGACGATGACGCGTACTACTCGACAGATGGAAGCTTTTAGTTTTGTAGTTCACTTACGGATCCAACATGGCTGCAGCAGACGCAGCAAACTCTAAATAGTTTAGAGCGAAAGTTGATTTTAAAAGAAAAACAATGTTTGACTTTACACTCCTGTTGCACCACGAAAAAAGACGTTTTAGCCTTGCTTCCGACAGGATTTGGCCAAAGCCTAATCTACCAACTAGCCCAGCTACCGCTCACTGCTGTAACGCCGGTGATCTGGCTACGAGCCGGGGGACAGCGGAGCCGCCGGGAGACCCGCAACAGCTCGTCTATTGTCCATAAAATCAGTAGATGTGTGTGGCTGAATGACATGAGGGGGAAATAAGGCGTAAAAATAAATAATCTTGCAGAAAGCAAGAACTGGAGAAGCAAAGCAGCAGCAAGCAACACACACACACACGCGCACACACACTCTCACCAACACACCAACACTGCCGGTAGACTGTGAGCAGCCAGAGCCAGAACATGCTGCAGAAAAATGTTGCAGGAGCAGAATTGAGCATTTTAGTCTCAAAGAGATGGGCTAGTCCGGCTATGTAAACATCAATTTCTGTGGCTCTACATACGTCACCTGGTATAACTGATACGATTGGCTAAGAGCTACGTACAGACGCTTTTGATAGACATTTGTAGCGCCCAATAAACGGCTCCGGAGGATCGTAAACCACGCCTCCTCTACGGAGAAATGAATGGCTGGTGTCCAGACTAATCTCATTTGTGATTAGTCTGATGTTAGCCAGGCTAATAAAGTGCTTGAAACCACTTGAAATTAAAGATTTATAGTATTATTAGTCTATTCACAAACTGTTTACACATTTTGAAACAGGAAACTTTGTTTTTTCTTTTAATGTGTTCTGTAGAATGATGTAATGAAACATAACTTTGGTTGATTATAGCACAAGAAAAATTTTTTTGTGATGAATCGCAATATACAGTGTACTGTATTTATGCTCTATAAATATGTCATTTACAAACGCTTTAAGGGCCTGGAAAGGCTTGACTTTAACTTTGAAATTTTGTAGCCCTGTTAATAACAAATGTTTACATTTAATTCCTGACATCATGTGGAGTCCTGATGGGCCAGGGCTCACAACATAATGCAAACCATTGTCTCTGTCACGGGAAACACAAAAAAAAAGCAATGATAAATCTTCACATCCTGCTAATTCTGCCTCTTTTCAGCATCTCTCTCTAACGATAAGAAAGAAACTCAAGACGTTTCTGCTTATTCTACATGACTATTTTATGTCAGTGTCTATGTTTGCGAGAGACACAAAGCATTGTGGGAACAGTCTGATGTAATACTTGTGAGAGTGAGCTAGCAGAGACATCCTCCCATCTGGAAAATGCTGTCTGGGGGAATGGAGAAACCATGTGACAGCAGCAGCAGTTCAAGAATTGAAATTGCTCCACCTGGTGGAAATAATTTATATCTCTTGTTTCTCTTCTTTTCCCCTCATGTTCTTCTCTCCACATCTTCCCCCTATTAGGTGTGACGAGTATGTGATTCAGCTGGATGACATGCAGAGGCAACTGGCTGCTGCGGAGGATGAGAAGAAGACGCTGAACTCTCTGTTACGTATGGCCATCCAGCAGAAACTGGCCTTGACCCAGCGCCTGGAGGACTTAGAGTTTGACCATGAGCAGGCGCGCCGGAACAGTGCCACATCGGCAGGAGGCAAGGGCAAAGCAAAGGCCAAAGGAGCCTCTTCCAGCCATCATGTAAGTCAGAAGCTGTACAGCAGAACTGACGCACAAAGCATCAGCGACGGCTTGTTGTTCTACTGCAAGGCGTCATATAGCCTTTTAAAACTTCTAATCTATATGTATTACTTTTGCAAAATTTGTATATCTCTCAGGATTTGCGTACGAGATTTTTTTCTAACATTAAGGTCTTTATTTTGGCGCCATTATACCTCTATCACACATTATATTTTATATGAGTATTATTTATGGTCGGCCCACTGTTAGTCAATGAGTGGCCTAATCAGTAATTTTGGTAAAATTTCTTCAGTTGATTAGTTATTAGTTATTTTCATGCTTTTTTCATGCTGAATGACTTATTTCAAAGTGTATGTGCAAATCTCTGCTAAACAAAAGTATTAAAGCAGTAGTTTTGTAGAGAAACTAAGTGTTACAGATCTGTCAATAAAATCAACTAATTGATTAGTCGACAACACTGTATGTAATGTTGTTGACTAACCCTTTTGAATTGTTACAATGTTAACTGGTTGAGCTGAATCACTCCTTTCTTTTATGTTATCCATGGTCATTTTCTAGTATTAAAACAATGAATTTCATGTTTTCATGGTAAAATTAATATCCAGAATCTGTAAAATTAACTTAAAATATAGCTGGCGTCACGGAAGGCACAGATCTCCTGACCTTGAGTTATTTATATTTAGAGTGTGCCGCCTAAGAGCCACATGAAACTTGAAACCTGCATGCTAATTTTAATTGAACTACATTTGATTCCAGGCTGCATCACTTTAAAATTTGCTGTGATGAGTACACACAGGCATAATTTGTCATGAAAAGTACAAAGTTATCATCCATTTTTGAGTTCTGTGACATTTTAATGTATAGTTTTGTTTTTTGTTGGAGGATGATGCTACCACATTTTTTGTAAATATGTGATTTTTACTGTTTCCTTTTGTCTGCATACATGTCTTCTATCTCCTTATACAACTTTTTTCTCTCTCTCTGGTCCAAAACAGCTTTACAGATTTGATAAAGATAAAAATATAAATAATGGTACCACTGAATTTCATGTAGGACAATCTGTGTAACAAACAAAAAATGCTACATTAATATGTTTGGTTTTCACTTCCGTAATCATGCTTTTTTAAGATGTAAGATACTGTGAAATTGTCATTCCCTGTAGTATCAGTGACTCATTACTAAAGCCTGCATGCATACCACGCCTCAGTCTTCTGCTTCCAGCCTTCCTCTTTCCTTCCTAACTGCTATCTTCATTAATAAACATCATCTAGGTAATTCAGTGGAAATCAAAATGTGAACAATTAATCAACAATCAGTTTAATGTGATTTTCTTCTGTTTTTATCTTTCCTTTTGCAGTAAATCAATCATGCCAAGTGTCCTTAAGGAGGCCCGTCAGAGTGTGTGTGACAGTTGCCAGTCACCTGCTTCCTTCACTCTCTAATCATGGTTCAATCATGTCTCTAACTAAAGAACATTTCCAACAGTATTTGCCAAGGGCCTTGTTTTAGAGTGCCAAAACAAGCATGTAAAGTTCTGTCAAACATTTTGACTGCAGAGAGAACGAGTCGGCGCTGCAGTCCTTCAGTCTTCCACCAATATGTCCCACTATTATTATTGAACCAGGGGAAGATTCAAGATGGCTGTTTTGCTGATTACTCATTGCCTGTGTTACCCTGACTGTGCACTTTTTTATTTTCTTATTTGCTCTTAGGTGATTCCTCATTCTTTTTAAAAATCATACTAATTGTTTCAGTTATTATACATTTCTACCAGATGTGCATGTTTATTTACCAGATTCTTGGTGACTTTTTCAAGCAATATAACATATTTTTTATCTCTATTTATTTAATAGAAACACATCCAGAGATTATGTGGTCTTTCTTTTAAACCAGAACTTTCAAAAAGAGACAAATACTGAAATACTGTCCACTTTTCTGCCTTTGTTGTTTTCCTTTTGGCCTTAAATATTTGGGTATCTTTCTGACAGCCCATAGAAACACTATCAAGATTCTTTATAATTTCTCCTTTCTAGCTCATAAAAAATAATCAATATATTATTTTTACTTTATGATCCTGCAGATATGGAGGTTCAGTTTCGGGGTCCCACTACATATTGTGTAACTGGGCTCCTTTGTAGACATGGCACAGCTGTTACAAATTCAAGGATGCTTGTTATGACTAAGAGAGTATTAATGCAAAGCTTATTTAAAGATGTCTAAGTTAAGGTCAGATGTTAATAGTATTCACAAACTTTATTCATGAAGGAGAGTTTTTATTGAAATTGTTTTACTACAACGTTTTGTAAACCTTTTGAGTGCTAAAATCTGCAAACAGTAAGCCTGCAGTGCCAATTTGTGTTTTGTTTGTTCAAGTGCAATTTGCAAACATGACAAGGAAAAACAAACGACTAAATGTTTATGCTATGTAAAAATATTTTACACATTGTTCCTCACATACTTGGTCCTAATTAATTTTATATGTTTTTACTATAACTGCAGTTGTATTTATTTGACACTGTTCAGACTACAGGATTTTGTTGTCCTTTTTGTTTCATAAGGGAGTTTGAGTGGAGGTGGCTGGTATTGATATTGATAAGACTGAACTTGTGGTAAAACACTTGCATAAACTCATAAAATTGTGGGCTACGGTCTCTGCTAACAGTCAATGGCTGGTGAAAAAAATAAATCTAACTTTCACAATGTTGAGATTTCTTCTTATTTCTTAATGAAACATAAGTAACTTTCCTTACACAGTAATTTGAACTATAAAGCTTTATTCTTTTGAGAAAGAACTTCACCGTTGAGAAATTCAACATGATTTTTGAGATACACAAACTCGGCCTATATTAATTGTCAGTAGTGTACATTGTTGATAGTTCTGTGGGTTGAGTATTAGCTGAATTATTGGCTATTTTTACTGGTGTATTTTCCTCTTTCCTCTCACTAAGCACATAACTACAAGGTGAAGTATTAGCAGACAAGCAGCATTAATATATTAATGAGCAATTCAATAAAGAAACCTCATACCACACAATACTCTTAATAATGTCTACACAATAAGCTATAGATTTTGAGATAATGTACAGTCATGGAAAAAATTATTAGACCACACTTGTTTTCTTCAATTTCTTGTTAATTTTAATGCCTGGTAAAACTAAAGGTACATTTGTTTGGACAAATATAATGAAAACAACAAAAATAGCTCATAAGAGTTTAATTTAAGAGCTGGTATCTAACCATTTTCCATGGTTTTCTTGATAATGATTTTTTTGTTATTATCAAGAAAACCATGAAAATGTCGAGATATCAGATCTTAAATTAAACTAATTTGAGCTGTTTTTGTTATCATCTACCTTTCGTTGTACCAAGCATTAAAATGAACAAGAAACTGGAGAAAATAATGGTCTAATAATTTTTTCCATGACTGTAAATTCACTTTTGTGTTGTTTTGTTTTTGTCTAAAATGCTACATTCAATTCAGTGAAAATACATTTTTATTGGAGCAAGATAAATATTCATATACATTCATATTTATCCATGTAAACGGAGGTTTACACAAAAACAGATTAAGTTAAATTTTAATTATTGACCCCCTTCAACAGAGTGTCCATTTTTATTGAAGATAAACTCCGGTATGTTTGTATAACACATAGTTTCAATGGAACCATAATACAGTTAAGTCGTGATGTTACTGCCTAGCTTAGCCTTTGCTACATTCTATTTCCGGTATAAAAAAAAGGGAAAGGTTTTTTTTCCTTTTCTGAAGACGTTTACGTAAGCCACTCCCTGCTTGCGACGTGACGTCAGGGGGCGTGTCCAAACAAAGGACAGAGGGGACTCCACAATGGGAGGTTTGTGTCCTTTTTAAAAAATAAAACTTAAGCTTACCATGTAGCTAGCCTTCTGTTTTGCTTTAATATTTTCTCATTAGGTCTAAATTACGAACATTTCCGCAGCGCTGTCGACCTCAGCCGCTGCCTTGGTTTGACAATGACAATGTAACGTCTCAGATCTCTTTCTGAAAAGTTTCTTGACAGAACATTTGTTGTTAGAAAGAGCTTTACTTTTCAGTTTGCTAGCAGACACGGTAGCTTTTAGCAAATGTTTCTCAACATACCTGATATTACGTGTCCTCACACTCCTGCCACCGCAACGAGAAAGGAGTGGAGATAAGACATTTTCCCGTTCAGTATCCTGTGTGGATATGCTACGTTCAATGGAAAGCTAGCCTGTTGTTACAGTGTATGAGGGTCTTGCTGGTGTAACTGGTTAAACCTCTGAAGTCAGGAGATTTTGGTTCAAATTTGTCAACTTCCTATGCATTAATTTCTGTCTCTGTTTAGCATCTTTCAGTCTGTCCTTACATCACATGCATGGCTCCTTTTTTCTCCACACAAACTTGGCTATCTTTTTTTTTTAACTTCTTAAGTGTCCTTGTTCTATTCAGTGTTTTTTTTTCTATTGTTGTTTTTATCAATGCTATCTCAATATTTTATTCTATTGTATTTTATTGTACTGAATACCGGACTGCTGTGACAACCGAATTCCCCTTCGGGGATGAATAAAGTAATCTATCTATCTATCTATCAGTCAGATTTTTCATTTTATTTTAATTAAAGTATAAAGCTGCCGAAAATACAAACAAAAGAAACAGGTGTCTATGGAAATGTTTTTTTTTAATACCATTTATACACACAAAAACAGCAGGAAAAAACATAATAAAACTACAAAACAGTCTATTTGCATGTAAATTAAAAATAGTAGTAGTTTTCATTGTAGAAAGAAAAGTCACATTTTAAAAATGGTCTAGAAACATAAATGACACACTGTGAAAGCTCCTATGATTGCACTTTCAACTGGCTTTCTCAGCTTGTCTTCATATCATACATAAATAAAGTTATTACTGTAAATAAAACGTGGATTTGCAATAAATAGATGGACTCCAGAGGGTTAAATGCGTTTCTGTTAACGTTGACAGACAGTTTTCATGATCAGCTGATAGAGGACAGCGCCTTCCTCAAAGCTGACGAGAGACTGGACACCGAGCTGGTGGACAAAGTCATCCTGCAGCTCAACAGAATCTACCCTCAGATCCTGTCAGACAAAGAAGCCACAAGAGTAAGTCCTCATACAGAGTATTTCAGTGTCTCTCATGCAGGAAGTGGTAGAGATGGAGAAAGTGAAGAACATTTTTTTTTAAATTGTGGTTCTACTTTAAGAATCTGCAGTGAAGTTATATTTTCAAAATGCCAAGTATCCATAATGCTTCAGAGTGAGTCCTGTCAATGTTATTATTACATATAACTTTGTTGTTGTTGTTGATTTTAATGCTGTAGCTGCATATGTGCTGTAGTTCATTGGTGGAATGTAACTAAGTACATTTACTCAAGTACTGTACTTAAGTACAATTTTGAGGTATGTGTACTTTTCCATTTCATGTAACTTTATACTTCTACTCCACTACATTTCGAGGCAAATATTGTACTTTTTACTCCACTACATTTATCTTACCTCTTTAGCTTTAGTTACTTTTCAGGTCGCGATTTAACATAGAACACTTTTTTATAAATGAAACCTCATAAAAGTATATAAAGTAGTTAAATGAGCCCTTTGAGTCTTTACAAAATTAAAATGCTGCTTACATAAATGCATCAATACAAATAATCTGATAATACATTTAGAATATATATAACAATCTGAGTAGGTCCATTCAGCATAATTAGTACTTTTACTTTTGATACTTTAATTACATTTTGATGCTGACACATTCTATGCAAAATTTTAATCAGTAAAACAATTGGTAACTAACAGCTGTGAGATCAATTTAACGGAGTTAGAAATATATGATTTCCCCCTGAAATTAAGTGAAAGAATGATGTAGAATTAGATGTAATTACTGCAGGAAAGTGCAAACACCTTCAAATTTTACATTAACAAGCATGTTTAAATATATTGAGCATGTGTACTTAGTTATGTTACATAATTGCATGTAGAAATGTTTCTACTCAAGCATCTAATGCACTACATAATGACATTTAAGTCAGTTGGTCTTCTGGCCCTAAATATGTCTATGTCTCAGATATACATATTTTATACATATACATACTTTTTTTTTTAACATGATCAAAACATGATGCAGAAACACTTTGATAATAATATATGAAATATTTTCCTTAATAATTGTAGTGGTCTTCATCCTGGTTTGGGCAAGCTGTGCCAGCAAAACCCCCCAAGAACAGGATATTTCCGCTTGGGGATTGAAAGAATGCTTTTATAACTGTTGTTTCTTTTCTATCCAGTTCCGAAACTTGGACGTGCCCACGAGTGTTCGGCTGGGTGAGCTCCTGACTCACCTGCAGGGGAAAGGAGAGGAAGCATGCAGGGAGTTTTACAGAGCTCTTCACTTGCATGTAGAGGAGGTATACTACAGCCTGCCCACAAGGCTCCGCCTCAGAGGTTAGCCCCCAAAAACTGCTATATCATGTGCAATATTTATTTAATGATTTGGATACTACAGAATGGTAATAATACATATCTACGCTTTGTATCGTTGTGTATTCTACATTATAAAACAGTTCTTTCCTGCCTCCAGATTCCTTACATCCACTTGCCTATCCACGTACCATCCAACAGAAACATGTTATGAATGACAGAGGTAAGATGTTAATATAAAAGAATGTATAACAATGCGTGCAGTCTTCAAACTGTTATTTATTAAACTTTCTTAAACTATTATCAAACTGCTATTCTTATATCTTAAGATGCAAAATCATGAGCTAATAAGTAGATGATTTAGTGATAAATGTGATTATTTTCCCCCCTGGATTTTTAGCACTGACACACACCAGATAATAATTGCATTGATTGTAGTAATATAGGACCTGTGTCCTGTTTAAATGTACTGTTCTGTCACAACTCTGTATTGTGTAGCTGTATGTACTCGACAGGTCTCTCTCGGGAATGAAACCCTGTATCCCAATGAGACTACCTGTAAAAAACAATGTTAAATAATTTAAATAAAAAGGAAATTCTGTGTTTACTTCTTCCCAGGTCCGCTCTTTTTTCTTGGCTGTTTCAGTGTTGCCGTTGGAATGGCTTTACTCTATTACTACAGTGGTAAGTAGCTTTCTGGTTTTTTTTAAGCATCACCTGATATTGCAATTGTGACAGCATGCATTCTTTTGAAAATGTAATTCCACTTTATGGTTTGAATTCAGTGTAACAAGGATGATATGTTTGTTCTGTAGAGGCTAAAGTGACGGGAGGTAGCCGGGCCCTCGGGATGGCTGCTCTGGGTTTGAAAAAGAAAGCTCAGGAGGTTCTCATATGGTACACTGAAGAAAGCCTCATGAAGTAACGGGGTGACTCCTTCACACCACTTGCTTCAGCTGCTTTTTTGAATAATACATGCACCAAAGAACAGCACACTATCTTTTCAGGAGTTGAATACTAGTTTTGTATACAGTTGTATTTAGTATTTTGCTTGTGATCCGAGAAAACTGGGGTAAATTCAGAGCTACATTTGACACTTTGCTCTTATTTCCTCATATGTTGATGCCTATTTAAGTGGGTAAAAGGGACTAAAAACAATAGTAGGATGAACACAGTAAAATTAAAAACAAGAATGATTGTTGATATTTTAATTTAACACCCAAACTAATAATCCCTTCCTGTCGGTGCTCCTTCAGAACCACTTTTACCGTCCTTCTTGCTCCAACTGCCTTCTCTTTATACGTCCATGGCCTTTCCTGTCCTTGTCCTGTCCTTGTTTGTTTCCCATTTACATTTACAGAGCCAGGGCTGTGTATGAACACCAGATTTTTTTTACAAACAGAACGAACAGCTAGTTGAGATATTCAGTGAATTTAACAAAAAGTCTATTTTATTAGAATTGCAATTGCTCTCATTACAGTCTTCAGGTATGGCAATAAAAACTTTGACAAAATAATTATATTCTAATTAAAAGATTGCAGTACAGTACAGTACGGCATAAGGCATTTCAAACAACTAAATGTTTAAATTTGAAGTACATTCTTTACTATATAGGATTAATATTTCAGCACTACAAAAATTATAGCCTCCAATTGGTCAGTACATTTTGCAGCCTTATAATAATCATCCAAATATGCACATTGCATTGTTTGTGCTTCCTTTTAGTTTGGCATTTTGGAATTACACTAAAGCATACTAAAATGCACTTCAATGTACTCCCCATATTGAGTCAGAAGCAACATCAACCAGTAAGTCATGGGGCCGAGCTCTTGGTAGAACACGAGCGCCCTCTGGTGGTTAAAAGTAAACTAAACTACACAAATGTGTTGGCTTGTGTTCGTTTCATAAACTATTCCCGAAATTCTGCAGCTCATGTTTACACTAAAACAGGGCTTGATCGTGTTAACAGCCAGAAATATTATCGAGCAATGTCCATATATTAGTACTTTAGGTGAGAATTGCGGTCACAGGATTGCTTCGACCAATGATATCACACTCTCCCAACGCGGTGCATTGTGGGTAGAGTTACTTCCTCAACTAAAATATACAAATATCTAGTGATAAAGGGTGATAATTGAGCGTAAACACCGACCAAGTAATTAATTTTAAATGAAATAAAAACACTTGTATTTGAAATACATTATAATTATTTTAAACCGTAATTTGCACCGTGGGTGAAACAGAGTAGCATTCTGCCCCGTATATATAGTGACGTATTACCGTAAATGACCGTGTTGTATGAAAGGAGAGAAGGTTAGCACTCCCCTTGACAAGGATGGAATTGGCCCTTGTGGCCATCAACACACATACGGTTAAGGCACTGCCACCTACTTCGTGGCATCTCTAACCAAGTTTTTTCATTGTTTTAACTTTTATTAAACGATGCCTTACTTCTTTTTTTTAAAACTCAGACGTCGTCTCCTCTTGGCACTGTTTACTTTAAGACCGGAAACATACCCGAATATTTTCCCATGTCTGTGTTTCCGCTGGGTGGGGCAGGATGGGAACATTCATTTTTTCCCTCCTTTTGGCAGTAGCCCGCTGCTGAATACACGGAGGGTTACTGAAACAATTATTTTTGGTTGGCACTCTCAGTTTGTAAAAATCTAACTAGAAATAGGTTTAAATGTTTCTAAATTATTTTAGTGTGGAGATTGTTTTGCTTTTACTGTGCCTTTTTTGCTGACTATATATTGATAAGTTAGTTTCTGATTAGCCTTTATTTAAAACAAAAAAAGAAAATTAATTCACCCCAAACAGGAAGATACAATTTGATGTTATTTCTTAGGCTGTATGTAAACAATTTCTTTAAGATGCATAACACAGAGAAGGGTCTCTAAACATACCAGTAACTATAATGATGGTGCTTAAACTGTATTTCTTTGTGGTTTTCTTCATGGAGGGTAACCTTCAGGATATCAGGCGCCATTTTTCTAAAACACCTTAATTGTTCATTCAATGTGCATGGTTTGTTGTTACTCATGTACTCAACAATTTTGTAATATTATTCTAACCAGAAATGATGATAATTGATTCATGGTTCTTGTGGATTAATGTCTACTCATTGAGTCCAGTGCCTGACAGCTTGTCACATTGTGTGTACTGTGTGTAAAAATGCCTTAAATTTGTAAGTGCCATCATTTGTAAGAACCAGACTTTGGTCTTTGTACTATACGCACAAAATGCATGAAAACAATAAACAGGACAATAAACACCACCTCTTATCGTTTCTGTAGTTTTATTTAAAAATTTCATTTAAAACAGTAGTCACAGTGTGGAATACAAGGTCATGTTGTAAAAGCTTTGAAAATATTTGGTCCTTAAAAAAAAGTGGAAATAACCGTAAATGTAACTACGTACATCATAGACTTCACTGCTCAAACACTTAAAGACATTAACTAATATAGAAAAATCATTTAAACAACACACACTAAACTTTGCATAGCACTTAAAGAAATAAATCATGTAAGGTCCACTTCATTTCTTGGTTGAGGTTTATAACGGTGTAAACAACTGAAAATTCTTGCTCCCATAATAACTTATTATGGGGGGCAACGTTTTTATTCTAACGCTGTTATATCATGTTGCAGTAGGCCTCAATGGCTACTGATGCACTCATTATTAAGGATGACATTTGGATTAGACATTTGGATTTGTTTTTAAAGCTGGAGGCAAACAGGTGTAAAATGACAGATACGGAAATAACAGTAAATAACAGTAAACAAAACAGTCTATTGTTTGTCTGTTTACAGGAAACATTCACAATGGTTGTGAATGACACACAGTATATTGCTCCTGATATGTTACCAGTAATGTAAAGGCAATCATTTTTTTGTATCAGTAACCAGAGCATGATAAGAGGTAACAAAATAACCATGTGAAATAAAAACTGACCACACATTTGTCCATAGCCTACTCTAACACACACACACACACACACACACACACACATACACAGTCACACACACACCCTGTCAGTCACCTGATCCTCGGGTATGTTGCGTCTCCTCAAGCCTTGGAGGTTGAATTACAGTACACCTGCACTGCCCTTTAATTTGATGAATACATATCCTGGTCATTTGCATAAATAATGTTTCAGTCCATCTTTTCTTTAAGTTGATCAGCAGGCAGGAGAGTCATGTATACAGTGATCATGAACTTGGGAGGGGCCGCTGGACTCCAAAGGCTGTGATAAAGACGTTGATCACGACTATGATGAAGACGAAGGCAGTGGCGATATTCTCCATGATGTTCAGCTTGTAATGCATGCTTTCATCATTCAGGTTCCACTTTACTGAAAAACAAACAAACAGAAGATAAACATGTTAAACACGTTACAGAGTTTTGCTTAGTCAGTAGATGGTAAATAGACTGCACTTATAGCTGCATCTAAATAAATTAGAACATCAAAGGAAAGTTGATTTATGTCAGTAATTAAATTCAAAGTGGAAGTGGAAATAACATTATATAGATCCATTACACACACACATTTTCTAATGGGTCTATAATACACTGTGTACAAATTTACTACCCTTTCAGACCCTTCGGGCTGAAAATGTCAACCTCCGAAAAAATGCTATAAAAACTTTACAGATTAATATTTTTTCTACTTCTTTCTGCTTTAAACAACTTCAGTCCTGCATAAAACTACCAAACATTCAAAGATTTTGAGGATTTTAACCCTTTAAATGCCAGTTTGAATGCATGATGTCACAGTTTTTCAAAGAAAAAAACAAAAAAAATTGAGTTATTTTCCATATAACAAATAATTTTTGACTGGGGCATTGGTTTTTATCACAGCCTTGGATATGTCAAAGATTAAGAAAAAAAATTATTTTGATGCATTTTTAGCTTTTGTGTAGTGTCAGATTTATAATGTAAAAAACCCTTTTTGGCCACTTGATGGCAGACATGTCCACTTCTAAATAACGCTATAAAAATATTACTGATATATATAAAGATATATTTTTTTTTCCCAACTTTTTTGGGTTGAATCTTTTAATCAACTTCAGTCTTGATAAAAACTATCAAATATTCAATTATTAATCAAACTGGCATTTAAAGGGTTAAAATCCTCAAAATCTTTGAATGTTTGGTAGTTTTGAGCAGGGCGGAAGTTGTTTAAGAGGTTTATTCAGAAAAAAGTAGAAAAAAATATTAATCTGTAGAGGTTTTACAGCATTTTTTGGAGGTTGACATTTCAGCCCGAAGGGTCTGAAAGGGTAGTAAATTTGAGTTGGCCCAGATGAAGACCTAAAATCCAGTGTCTCAAAAAAATATAATGTTACAAAAGAACAATTTTAAAAAGTATGTTTAACATGGAAATGTTGGCCTCAATACTTGGTTGGGGCTATTTGACTTAAACTACTGGAAATTGACTTTTCCATGATATTCTAATTTATTGAGATGCACCTGTATATATATTAATTTTCTAGTCTTTGCGACCACTCAAATCGTTTTATTGGGAGTAATTTGGGGCTCAACATCTTGCCCAAGGATACTTTGACATATCGGCTGCCATAGCTGGGGATCGAACCACCGACCTTCAGTTAGAATAACATTTCCCCACAAGGGGGCAGCACAGAGTTTCCTGTCAGAAGAAGTCATCATTACTGAGCACTGTGGTATATATTAACAGCATCTACCAGTACTGCCCTCAGGTGAATAATTAGCTTCCTCCTCCATTAGGACACGCATACTTTACTGGTTTGAGGATTTTAGAGGAAGTGTGTATTTTTACTGGATGTGTTCGTGTTGGTAAATCTCCTATGACATAATCCGTTTCCCCCCAAAGTTGAGAGAGTACTTTATAACTAAAAACAGCTGACTGCAGAGGCGTTTCTTCCTGTTGTGGCTCTTTAAACGCCGCTCTCAGCCACAATAGTATTCTCTGTTAGGACAAGATAAGGATATAGAGGAGGAGAGGGGCACACAGATGTATGGGAAGAGAAACGTGTTCTACCAGGTTTACGTGTCCAATGGAGCGTAAATAAGATTTTGTGATTTGTGAAATGGTGCATAAATTGTGCATGTATGAGAACAAAAAATAAGAAGTGCTCTGGGAACATTGGAGTACAAATTAAACGCAGTTGTCAGTTGTGCTTTCAAAGAATGTGTGACCCTGAAGTTAACATGCACACATTGTCACAAGTACGACTCTTCACCTGCTTTTGTCTGTAAACAGGTCCAGATGTCTCACTTGGTGGAAAAAATATTCACATTTCTTACTTAAACAAAAGTACTAATGCCACACTGCAGAATTACTCCACTACAAGTGAAGTACACAAGTATCAGCATCAAAATGTACTTAAAGTATCAAAAGTAAAAGCACTTGTTGTGCAGAATGTACCCAGTCAGATTGTTTTATATAGTCTAAATATATTATTGTATTATTATTATTATTATTATTATTAATGCATTTGTGTAAGATTTTTTTTTTAGATTTATCATATGTTTTATGTTAAATCTTGATCTGAAAAGTATCTAAAGCTGTCAGCTACATGTATAATATTTGCCTCTTAAATGTAGTGAAGTAGAAGTATAAAGTGCCATATCTGGAAGTACAAGTGCCTTAAAGTTGTGCTGAAGTAGTGTACTTGAGTAAATGTACTTAGTTACATTCCACCACTGGTGTAACTTCAGTGTCAAACAAAGTGTGGGATGTTTGAGTGCTAAATTTCTTTGCTTTGAGAAACTTAGTCTGCTTTGAATCTGTGCACAGATTTCCACAATAGCAGTTCTTTGTGAACCTATTTTTTACATCTGTGTAGCCAATCTAGACAGTAAATAAAATAAATATAATATCACATGTGCTTTACAACACTGAAATATTTTAATTTGCAACAGGGGACCAAAACAATACATCTTGTATATTTTCTTCTCATTTATGAATGCTCCAGTCCCCACACTTACCAATGAAGATGAGCATAACTCCCACTACGATTTGCAGGATGAGGGAGATGCTGATAAGAGTGATGAGGGGCACGTAGAAGGTGAATCCTGGTCCTTGCTCCAGCACGGCCTTCAGCTGTGAGGCATTAGCCATCAGCAGAGCCACATCCAGCATGCTCTCTGCTGCACTCTTCTTGTTGGCGTAATGGTTCATGTTCAGAGGGTCCTGTGGCCTCCTCCAGCGGTGTCGCAGCGGAACCTGAACACAACACAAACCCAGTATGAGGTCAGTATGACACAGAGGATGGGTAGAAACATTATACTTGAGCTTAGTCAGATTTGAGGGTAACACAGTCCATAGACACTTTTTAAGAAGGACTAAAAACTTTCCTTTTTAGCAAAACCTTTGGTTATTCCTGTCCGGGTTGGTTTCTGTATTAAATATATATATTATTTTGCTTCTGTTTTTAACAGTTTTTATCCTTTTTAATCCTTATAATTAGACTGTTGTGCTTTTAACCTGTAACACTTAGAGATTTCCTTTAATGTAAAGTGCATTATAAATAAAATGTCTCTAAAATGCCATTAATATTCAGTAGTACAAGATTACACAAGTGATTGCCACATCCGTCTTAAATTGCCAAAATTTAAAATATGGTTGCCAATTTTAGTCATCTTATATTTTGAGTAATTCGGATACTATGCAGTAATATGTCAGTTTATTAATGAAAATGTGACACAATAGAATAAAAGCTTTATAACAGTAGGTATTAGTAAGTATAACGGTGTGCTACCTTGAAGTAGTTGACTTGATGCGTTACTTATCGAGGTGTTTGGTCTCTGCAGGATTCAATATGTCGAATTTAAGACTTTTTAAAGACCATTATTGAATACAATTTAAGACCCATTTCACATCTATACTGGGAAAAAAGTAGAAAAAAGACATGAAGGAAAATCGGAGGCCCAGAATTACTTGCAAAGTATATGGATTTATTCACAGCTTTTTCACATTAGAATAAAAAATGTTTTGCTGTGGGTTTTTGTTAAGTTTTCTCTGCTGCTACGCTAGCCTGTAACACACAAAATCAAAACATTTAAAAAGGAGACTGTTTATGCATTTGTTTTACATAAAAGTAACCATAATACATTTTTAAGACCTTTCAAAATCGTATTTAAAACATTTTATTTGAGATTTTTAAGAGAATTTTAGACATTTTAAGGCCTTAAATTCAAATTATTGGATTTTAGACGTTTTAAGACTTTTAAGACCCCACGGATACCCTGTTGCAGTAAAATTTACATCCAATTCAGAGATGCCGGGTTACTTCACCTCTCAAGACTTTTTCTTTTAGATTAACCTCTTTCTCTGTCAGTTGAATCAATTTGTACATTCCTCTTAGTCAAACTTTTCTTGGGAGACTGGTCTCGCATCAAAAACGGCCCCATAGGTTGTTTGTACAGGCAGCAAAAAACAACCCATATTTACACTTTAGACGGTTCTCTGACACCCTCTAGCGGCCGTCAAAATCTTGAATGACAGCGATATGGACCTTAAATGGCACAATTCACGCTTGGGGTGGGTGGATGGGTCCAACAAACTTTCACTCTGGAGAACAGGGCTCATGTCCGTTCATGTGCGCCATTAAAACACTCTGTTTCGCTCTGTACTGTAAACCAGTATATGGGTCGTTTTAATTGTTTGTTTCCCCTATTTGTATATTGCGCCTTTCCATGAGGTAACTTTCCCTCTATTGAGCCGCTATGGGTGTGGCTTGGGAGAGAAGATCAACCCAAGATCTGCTCAACTTCACCGGTTAGCGGTTACCGGTTAGGCTTCTGAGCCGCTGCTGAGCTGCTACCAACTAGTTGACGCTGATTGGATACAGTTGAGTCAGCGACTTTTTGCATGCGTGATTAATTTGCAGACTGGACGCTGAGGGGTTAACATCACCTGCTCTGACTGCAGCTGGGAGAGACCAAGCGGGAGGACTGGGCCGCTTGTGAGTGCTTTGGGAGGGCGCCTTCTACTCGTTAAGAAGAGTAGGAACTAGTCTCCAAAAGTCTCTTTTTTGAAAAAGAGTCGCTAGAGGAGTCTGAATAGTCGCTAAATATAGCCACAAAGTCACTAAGTTGGCAACATTACTTGCCACATCAGTCTGTTGTTACATTCGAACTCCGTTGGTTAGCCGCTACAAATGTACGGGAACAGAGGCCGAGGGAAACTAACTGGTGGGCGGCGCCAAAACACTCTTTCCAAAAAGATCTCAGAAAGTACTCAGTGGAAACACGCCTTATGTTAAAAAGTGGTTGCCATGAAATGGTTGCTAAATGATAAAAGTGTTTGCTGATATAAACCTGGCAGCTGTTACAGTCGAGCCCTGATAAAAAACATATTCATCAGATGTCAGTTAATGATTTTGTGATGCCACATCTCAGGAATCTTTAAACCAAATGGTGCTCGTCTGAAAGAACTTGAAAATGAACCCTCTCTGTTAGTTTACTGCTGTGATGGAAACTTACAATAATGATGATTTTCACTTTCACACTGACGTTCAAATTAAGTTGACCTGCTTACTTTAACACGGAGGAAATGAAATAAAAGTGCTGATCCTACAATCACATCTGTTTTGATATGAATACCTCATATGAGAAGTAGGATTTCACCTTCTTAGGAAACACTGGAAAGCTTGAGTTATTATTATGGGATTATTTTGTAGCCTCTCAAATTTCCCACTCGACTTTGCAAATTACTGAAGTGTGTGAGCACAAACAGGGACTTTTTTATCCAAGCAATCCAACATGAGAAAAACCATAAAAATGAATCTAATTTCACACATGATGATAAACAGCTTGTTTAAATATCAGCACTATCTGTTGTAGTGATAATTGTTAAGACATGTTTTAATCCGTTTTTTTGGTTTAACCCTTTGAATCCAACTCTATTCAAGAAAATATCTGATTTTTTTCTGAACGGATCAGTATGACAAAAAAAAACTAAGATCCTGATTTGTGCAATCATAGTATTTTTGTGTTCTAGGGGGGATATTATTGGAAGTGAAAGTGTTCACAGGCTAACTTCAGGAAGTACCATGACCCACAGGGTCACCAAGCTGGTTTCTGTCCAAAGGTCAAAGATAATTTGTCAAACCAAACCCTTTGTTTCAGGCTGACCAGGTCAAACATCTGAATCACGAGAAAGGGCTCCACCCAAACTCAGGGGAAAAAGTGAGTGACGGCACATATGAACATGTTACAAATGCACCATGCAAGAACAGGAAACATGCACTTATAACAATATTATTATAAGATAGTCTCTATAGCTTCTTGAATAAAATAAAATATGCAACATGTAGTGTTGTGGAAAGTGAAAGGAAGCAGAATTTTACATACCATTAAGGCTCAAATGGGCTTGCTAATGTATCCAGGAAGAGGGTGAGTAATCAATTCCAGCAAACAGCAAATAATTGAGTTTGTCTTACAGGTGAACTGGGTCTGTGGTCAGTGGTTCATTTAAAAACACACTATAAATATTACCTCACAGAAAACTAGTCTTTGCCTTTCTGTATATGATACATATTTAGGTCAGTGCTCAGGATTTTCATCTGGGTGGAGTTTAGTTCAGAGAGTTCCACAATGCCAGCCTTGTGCCCTGCTGGCAGCATCATATGTAGAAGTTAAACTCTGCGTTCCTCTTTTTCACCTCTGAAAACTTGCCAGACCACAGAGAGAAAAATGTGCTCTTGTGGTAGACCAGCAGATGAGTGTCAGAGTCACTAGCTGTCGCCCACTAAATACTTTTTTACTTAATTTCCAGCCTTTGTAATTGCCTTCTTACCACATATGGTTTCCTATGCACAGAAGGTGTGATCTCTCATGTTCTCATTATGTGTTTTTTTAGAGGTGGTTTTGACATGTTTGACCTCTCTGCTTGATGTATTTTTGATGTTGGGTTGTAAACGTTGACTTGATGTCTTGGTTACTGGAGAAGTCTGATGCCCAGAACAAGAACTTAGTGGTAATTTGTAGAAATTATAACTATAGTTATAACAAATTCCCAATGCTCTTTTTTTTATAGCGCTGAAGCTTATGGCTTATGAAGTGTTGGTTGGTCAATTAGTAAGTCTTTTAAAAGTATTAAAATTAAGAAAAAAGTCTGTGTCAGGTTCAGAGACCAGGATGACAAAAAATAAATAAAACGTTTGTCCAACTAACTAACTAGTCATAATGTCAAAGTAATTAATTTAATCAAAAATTATAGAAAATAGTTAAAAAGATATATATAAATGACTTCAACAATTATCCAATATTGCCCTATAAGACTATATTTAGTATGTTTAGGAAACGTTTGTTCTGATTGGTTTGAATTCTTAAAATTTGGCAGGGACATTCTTTGGTCCAGTATGTAACAGTACAGTTTAAAAATTTTAATGTCACATGAAAAATCCTACTTTTATGAATAGTTCACATCAGAAATAATGAAAAGTTATAACATTAAGCCCACTAAATGTTTACCATATGAAATAATTTTTACATTACATGTGTGCATATGTTTGATCTTTAATATGTTAGACTTCATATACCAAATACTTGATTGTGCTCCTTATAGTTTCTGAGAAACAGCCATTTCTTATTATACTTAATATAGTATTTGGGCACATGAGACAACTGCTTTCCCCTAAATCATTATGGAGTCTATCACAACAGTCCCATGTGACCAAAGAATAGAAATAGTATAAGAAAAATTAATCTTTCAGCAACAGTGTGACTAGTTTTGAAAAATGTCTTCAGATTTGTACTTCGGCAAACTCAGAGAACAAACTAAAGGAAATTAAACATTTGGGTAGGGGTGCACCGATTGCAATTTTCTGGCCGATCACCGATTTTTTTTTTTATAACTCACAGCATACACCTTCAATATTTGAATCCTATTTTATTGAAAAACAACAACACATCAGTATATTCTATAACAAATAAAGGAAATCATAATCATAATAAAACATTGAACTTAAAATAAACAGCAACAATTTACAGGACAAACTAACAAAAGAACTGCACCATAAATACGATTGGTTGAGCGTGCTCTGGGTGACTGTTGTCGCGTGATAGACACTAATCAGACTGTGTGCTCGTGTCATGCAGAAGTACGCGTAAGTAAAGGCACTTTCAGACCTTTGCGGAGGTAGATAAGACGCTAGATAAGATCGGTTTGACGTAAAAGAATCGGCAGATCCCGCAAAATTAAGGAAATCGGTGCCGATCGGTGCACCCCTAGTTGTGGGCATTAAACGGTTATAAATAAATAAATAAATGAATAAATAAGTAAATAAATAAATAAAATTCTGTTCATTCGGTTGTTCCAATTTGATAAAACTGATACAATGTGTACTTGATTATTCTATTAAGTTCATATGTAATGTGTTGGGAATTGTGGTTATTAATTAAACAAAATACCAGGAATGATTTAAACCTAACACAACAAAGAATGTAACCCCTTTACAATGAACCCCGGTTTAACATATGTGGTCAAATCCTGTCCCTGATTTGTGTCGACCCACCTGCTTCCTTTACACAGCAATGATTGTACAAACTCCCCCACGGTCTGCCGTCTCGTCTGTCATTAAGTGTAAACTGAGCCCCTGTAGATAACAGCAGTGGGACAGAGACTAACTCGAAGCGCAACACAAACACAAAGTTACTCTGTAAACTGCAGCTAATCTGCTAACCGGTCACATTATCCTAATGTATTCAAAACGCCTGAAATTATTTTTTTCCAAATACCATTATGATGTCAGTGGATGAACATGGGACGGAGGGGTGAAAACAAGGCAGCCGTAAATATAATTTCTAAAGAATATTGCCTTGATACTCGTGCGTGTTTCTAAAGGGGCTTTAGCTCAGACCGAGCCGTGCCTGACCGGGATATCATTCCTGCCCTTTGTACGGTAACGGGGCACCGTGTAGTGCTGCATTAACTTACCGCCGCCTCGTCGTTCCGGTCAGCATCACCGTTCATTTCCAAGTTTTCCGTAGCCATCTTCTTAATAACCGCGTTATGTATCCTGTTCCAGGGTGTGTTGGTGGTTATATAGTGTGGGCTTCAGAGGAGTCGGTGGTCCATCCAGCCAGCCAGCGGGCACAGTGTTTATAGGAAAGCCCATCGTGAGGAGAGGAGGGGAGAAAAGCTCCAGGCTACCGCCCCTCCACCATGAGGGGACCGTCCTAATAGGGCTGTGGGCTGTAGTAGAGGTGGGACTAGGGCCGGCTCTCTAGATTTCTCAGAAACGGGGTTATTTCCCCACGGCTGAACTGAAACTGTGATGTTATGTCTAATGGATGAGCCGGCAGTGCTAAAACTGGGACTGTAGTCAGCAGTTACTGATGATCACTGACAGGCTGTGAAGGCACCACGACTCTTCACTGCCACCCTGCGGCTCAGAGCGGTGTTACAAGCTGCAGCCTCCACTCAATGCCATAGAGCAGGGATGGGCTACTTAAATGCTGGAGGGGGCCACAATTTTTCATGGACACTACCACAGGGCCACATATAGGACCGTGCACTTAACCAGATATGATGAAACTGCACTTTTTGCTCTAAACAAAACAGCGCGATGAATGTTTATTTGCCATGTAATGTTTCTATGTCATGTGTTGTGTGATGTTAATGTTGAGCATCTGTGATGTGAAAATGAATTTCCTCTTGGGGACAATAAATCTAATCAAATCTAATATTAAATATGTTTACAGTGCAGTAAATTGACATATTTCATGCTCAAATGCATTTACAACAGTATAAATAGGAATACAAAAGGGTTGAAGCAAATAAAAAATAACCACTTACTGTGATTTCTTTTTTTTTCAGTGCAAGAACAGCAGACCAACATTAATTGAAATAAGTCATTTTGGGCATTTTTACACTGCACTTTTAAGATTTCATGCTAAAATGCATGTAGTTGTACTGAGGGCCACTTCAAGAGAGGGTGCGGGCTGTATGCGGCCCCCGGACCTCCAGTTGCCCATCCCTGCCATAGAGGTTCTTCATAGTTTTAGTAACTATATGATAATAACTTTATTTGTATAACACTTAACAACATTAGAAAGTGCTTCACACAGTACATGATCAAAGATAAACTGAATAGTAAAGATAGGGAATAATCCAATGTAGAATTTTTCAGCCAAGGATCCCAATTAGATGGGGGAATATATATACAACATATATAGGCCTGTAAAATGTATGTCTCTGAGATACTGAGCTTTAATATGATTTTACATTCTTAGTTACAAGAAAGAACAACACAAGCTAAATGTAATAGAATATATATCAGATATTTATTAAAAATATATGCACCATTTCAACAGATTAGCCATAAAACAATGCAACTGATGTCAGTTTAATTAGCTGCAAGTAACACTGTACCAAAACAAACAAAACAAAAAATCAAAGGCAAATCATAAGAAAGGGGACTGAATAACACACACTAACACACACACACACACACACACACATTCACTCTCAGTGCATACATAAGCTATAGAACACAGATTCAGTTTATTTTATTTTAAGCTATATAAAATATGTAAGTTTAGAACATAATCTATGAACTTTTTTTTTTTTTAGGTTTTTAAGTTAAATATGTTTGTTTCACAATGAAATTTTGAAAATAAAGAAAAAAGTAAAAGCTGTAGTTTCCTATAATTTGATTGAAGCTGTGCAACATGTAATAATCAATGAATCAATCAAATATCAAAAAGGTCACAGAACCATCTACAAAACCAACTGGGGTCCATGATGTTTTTGCTTGTGCTTCAGTGTTATATTACAAAAAAAAAAAATGTAATAAATAAAACAATTGTCACATTGACGACCTGAGTCCTTAGGGACTGTTGCCTCAACAGTTGCCCATCTAAACAAATAAATACACACAGAGACAAACACATAAATAGATCAAAACATGGGAAAGTTTAAAATCAATTTTGATGATTCATCTTTACCCCAATGACAAGTCACTTCTATTATCGGAGGTATTTATAGACTATAAGCAGTTCATTTTATTTTATTTCTGCATTATATAGTGTGAGTGATAATGGTATTATACAGGTGTTACAACAAATATAGTCTAGTTTTAAGTTAAGTTGACCGAGTTAGATAACAGCAGCAATTCTTAACTGAAACATCTTATCCTCTGAAACACACATGCAGTCACGTATGTCGTCAGCAAAATGAGGCCCCGGACGTTGAGACACCAAGTGACATGTTGTAAACAAGGCCCCCCAAACCTGACCGCACCCACCAACTGCTTCCTATTATTTCCTCTGTTTCCCTGGTGACCGGGGCAAGTTTGTCCCTAAAGGTCAACCCATAAAATGTAAAGCTGTCCCTTTAAGTTGATCCTTGTGGAGAGAAAGAATACTTTTGAGGGCTGAAGTGGCCTCTAGATTCTTGTCCTTAGTATCTTGTTTCCCTCACTTTAAATTTTATGGTTCTGTCATATAAAACCAAACAATAGAAGTTAAAAAAATGTATCAAGTCTAAAACAAGCAGACAATGACATTATGGGCTCCTTATTTTAATCTCTGACCTTTTGTCAGCCAGAAAGATAAAACCGTCAACTTTATTTGTTACTTGCATTGTACATAATTCATGAATTCAAACTACATTTGTGTTGGTGAAACTAAGCTGCACGACATAACTTTGCTGCTTCCAGTAGCATTTTGTTACCAGAACACTAACTAAACCTTAAGTTATGGACGAGTGCAAGCTACTCTAGCAAGGTGAATTTACTGGATTAAATCACTTTTCTACATTGTTTTGTTCAAGCCGGGAGGAAATGTTCCTACTAGAATTAGAAAATATATTTTATAGGTGATAAACAGCTTTTTTTCCTGAATGAAATCAAACTAATGGATAAATTGTCTTAAAGACAAAGCTTCAGTGTTGAAATCTTTAAGGGCCTATATTAAATTATTTGATATAGGACACAACTTTTAATCAGGTCTTTGTGTGTCCAAAAAGCTTGAGTGATAATACAAAATAAAATAAAAACTAGTTTCTGTTGCAGAAAGAAAAAGCTTTAAAGGCTGCAGTCTTATTGATCCCTCTTTTAAAATAATACATTGTGGCCCATAAAGTTGGAATAATTTTGTTTTAAGACACAATTCCTATTTTAGTGCATCAATAATCACAATCAAGAAATGGATTCAAATTTTTGAGGAGATTTACACTTTATCTTTCCAGAAGAAGTCACATTGTCACAATCATTTCATGGAAATAGGTAAAATATATTTTATTCAGACTTAATGAGCAACAGTGTAATTGGGAATTTTCTTGTAATAATGAGGAAGAAAATGAACATTAAACACTTCATTTTCTGCATTCTGGTGAATTGTTATGCTCTAATTTATGTTGGAAATATCTTTCTTTATGTAAAGAAAAACAAAGTTATGGCTGCAGTGACATTTCAAAATGTAATGCAGTGAAGCTCTCAGGCATTCTGTATTGCTTTTAAATATTTAATCTTCTGTATCAAGTTTTCTCAGTTATTCCTGCTGAGTCAGCACACATGAGGTCATGATTTACTCTTCTCTCCTCTTTTATGTCTTTTGTTTGGGGAAGTAACTTCTTAAAATGTGCATGTGGCACCTCTTCACATCAATGCTAAACTTTTTTTCTTTTCTTTTTTAGCTTTTCAAAGCAATGGGGACTTTACTGGAATATTTCTACCTCCTGCTTCATACTTCTACTCCATTACCTTTCAGAGCTTAATACTACTTGCATTTATCTAAAAAATGTTTTTACTTAGGCTACTTTTGACTACGTTTTGATGCTTAGACCATGAATACAAAATATCGAAATTAAGTTATATGTGATGATGTTTTTATTACAATTAAAATACCCAGCATGGTATATTACATAGAGTTGTCTTTTAACTCCACCTTTACTAGCTGCAACAAAGTTACCTCCACATTATTGCATCAATGATTATATATATATATATATATATATATATATATATATATATATATATATTATATATATATATATATATATATATATATATATATATATATATATATATATATATGAAATGGGCCATTCTGATTTATGAGTACTTTGACTTTTTCTACTTTGAGTAAATTGTTATGTTGATACTTTTTCTTGAGTAAGTTTTTGATTGCAGTATTTTTACACGGTAATATTACTTTTAAAAGATGTGAGTACTTTGTTCACCTCTGGTAATGTATCATATATAACGTAATATTCGCCTATGAAATTATGCAAAAATCTATTTCTCGTACAATAATATGCATGTGGAATAAGTCTAAAACAGAGCGATTTGAAACAATGAAAGCATTTCATAGGCCTATTCATAATCATATTCATAATGACTTCAGGAGTCGTTTTCATCCCTCTCCCTGCACGGCTCCATGTGAATGAGTTTAATATTAAGATGGGCTCCGGTGCGTCTTATCCGGTGGCCCATAATTCCTCGCAGCGTCCCTTTTTGGTTGGCAGGCTCTGACAGACATCCTCCCATTGGAGGCTGCGCGCGTCACGATGAAGGCGGACTGCGGTGTGGTCCACGCAGCTCGTGTCACGGGAGGCTGAAGGGGGGCCGCCTAAAAGCGTGCCGAGTTATTGGGTACGTGTTGTTGCTAGGGGCGTGAGTTGCGCCGTGAAATATCCTAGTTTTTCGAGATGAAATATAGAAAAGACAACAGTCGTTTCAGCTGGACGACAGATGCGACGAAAGCTGATTGAACCTGAGGAAACTGTGCCGCAGTGAGCATTATCTGATAAGCTTTCTGTCCATCCTGCAGCCTCCAGCACATCAGCGCGGACAGGGGGATAGTTAGAGGAATAATGCAGAGAAGCTGAGCTCACACTTCTGGGAACTTATTCAGATTTTTAACCCGGAACACCTGCTTTTTATTTGCATCAGCAGAGCCCGGGTGGAGGAGTGTTTACAGGGGATGACAGCTGCGCACTTGCGCGTCCCGTGATGTGTCTTTGGAGGGATTAGTGAGAGCGGCACAGCCTAGACATCCTGGCCTTTTCACTGGAGGCCAGCGAGCAAATCACATTTTTTTTATAGTTTGCGCCGGAGCGGGCACCTTATGCAATGTGGAGGGAAGTGTTATTGTGAGCTCATAGGCTGAACTGGCAATGACATCAGGCTTAACTTGAATAGCTCCTGTGCTGTATTGCAGCAAGGTGGACCGGGGCGTGAGGTGGCAGGGAGCAATGCGCGCATCCTCAGAGCTGGACATTTTGTTAGTGGTGTCCTAAACAATTTCATTAGGCCATACATCGTCAGCTGGCGAACTGCGTCACTGCCTGCGAGTGTTGCAGGTAGGCAGTAAACTCTCCCACCAGCCGGGAGAGGAGCATCCTCCTCCCCGCACAATGTCGCCGGTAAGTGCTTAACAATTTACCGGGGATGGATTCGGCGGATCATTCAAGCAAAGATCCGCCACTCGGGTCCACATATTCCTCAGCACCCAATTTAGACTCGGACATTAACGCCAATGCCCGCAGGCCTGTTTATCAGAATGGGACGGACCACAATGTCAACATCCACATCGCAGCCCTGCGAGGATCTAGTGACCCCAGCGCGTACCCGTCCACAGACTACCGGCAGCTGGTCCGCCAGAGGTTTGTCCGCCGGAGTTTGTGGGTGTCAGACTCCGAGGAGCAGCAGCCGGTGGAGTGTGTCGACAGCAACCCGGTGCCCCGCATTGACCTGCGGACCATCGTCGATCGCAATCGGACCCGGGTCCTGCACGGGAACCACCTGGAGACCTCAAGCACGGAGAGCCAGGTGGGACTGAAGGACAGCGCCACAGAGAGCGTAAGCGCCGACGAGGAGAGGAGGGACCGGGGCGAACCGGAGCAGAAGGTGGAGGTCGCGCCCTCGGATGTCACAGGTAAAGCCGGAAGTGACGAGAACGAAGAGGAGCCCGGGATGAAGGCTGTGTCCACCTCACCTGGGGGGCGATTCCTCAAGTTTGACATTGAGCTGGGGAGGGGGTCCTTTAAGACCGTCTATAAGGGTCTGGACACCGACACCTGGGTCGAAGTGGCATGGTGTGAACTCCAGGTGAGTTCATTAATCATCCAAGCACAACATCAGTCGGCCTGTGGTTTATTTTCTGGGTAATTTGTGGAGAAAATATACCATTGGAATTAGAAAGTGAGAAACAACTTTTTCTTCAATGGGAGGTTAGCAAATATATTGTCTTTAAGACGAGGCTTAAGGGCTTATATACAATTAATGATGCCACACACTGCACTTCTAATCAAATCTTTATGGGTTTATACATCTTTACTAATAACACTGTCATTATAACAACACACATTAAACTACTTTTTGTTACACAAAGAAAAACAGTTTAAGTTTGCAAAACCAAAACCAACCTGTTATTGGTATTTTCCTTGTGATAACAAGATTAGCATGTTGCCTTATTATCAGGTTTATATAAGCATGTGTGATTTGTTTAATAAAAAACAACAACAACCAACAACAACCCAAAAGTCAGTTTTATGTCAGTGTGCAGCCTTGTGCTCCTTTCTGTAAAACATATTTAAGCTGAAACAGTGAGATTTATTTTCTGATCATCCGACCTCCTTGAGATGTACCGGATCATATCTGACAAACTCCCAGGGCGGATAGAAGATTGTTAATGAGGAGTTAATGGCACTTAACATAGCTTACATGACATACCTGCTTACAGGTGCCCTAACATCCAGGAGTGAATGTGGATTATTGTCAGATTATTTTGTGCCTTTTGTTCTTCCCCTCTTATCGGCTCAGGCAGGTCAGCAGGGTCAGACTGACGAACCAGTCAGTTCTATGTTACAAATAATGGAAAAAGTTTTTTATTCAAATCAACAGAACAGTTCAGTTCCACTGTTTTTATGATCTCATTTTACTGAAGTATTCTTTACAGTACCCACATGAGATACTGCATACTGTTTGTCATATTGATTTTGTTAACGAGCCATTATTGGAGTATTTGTTCACTCTGAGGAGAAATATCATTCAGACTATTGTTACAGGGCAGTGAGGAGGAAGGGACTGTCAGTCAGGTAGCTTTTTACTTTTTCTCCCACTGCACCAGCTTTTCCTCAAGTAATTCTGAATGTTTCCATTTAGCTTTTGTCAGCAAAGACGTTAATAAGACGCTCGTTTTTGTATTCTCCTTTTCACCTGCATACCTGCATGTAATTATAATTAAATTTAATCACAGTAATTTTGCTGTTGTATCTGAACGGTAATATATAAACAAGCTCTTTATTACAGAGTCCAGATAAAACACATTACATAGAATAAATTAGAATTTTTTTTTTTTTTTTTAAAGATTATTTTTTTGGCATTTTTTGCTTTATTGATAGTGATAGAGTGAAAGGGGGTGATAGAGGGGAAGACATGCGGCAAAGGGAGCTCAGGCCGGATTCGAACCCGGCTACACCGCAGCGAGGACTGTAGCTTCTATATATGGGGCGCCTGTGTAACCCACTACGCTACGGACCACCCCAATAAATTAGAAATTTAATATAAAAGCACAATAAAAAAAAAAAGTCTGGTTATAAATGATATACATCAGTTTCGGTATTCGGCCTGTGGATGCTTTAATTAGACAGAAGTTTAACATGCAGCTAATTTAGACGGTGTCACAGCAGTGACAGCTTGCTGTATTACTAATCTGTGTGTGTGGTAATCTAATGATCAGTTTAGATGCCATCCATGTGATATGCAGATTAGCCTGCACACAGAACTGTAGACAGGGGTTGCCCTTTCAGTGTCCAAAATGTGCTAAGCTTTTACTGTCTGTCCAGAGCAAATAAGTGCCAGGAAATTACATTTGAGAACAGAAAATGAAGTGTCATACTGCTGTGAGAATTATCTTTATACCGTGTTATCCAATAAAACAGAGGCACGGTCGCAGAATGTACTGTGGACTCATGAACCGGCTTAGATTTCAACAAAACCTTTTGAAAGTTTCTGATATAAGATATCATATGATAGAACTTTATTAATCCAGAAGGAACTTCTTGTGCCAGGTTACTCCAAAAATACAATAAATACAGTCAAATAAGAATAACACAAAACCAGATAATCACATAAGTGCATAGAAAATATAAATATGAATGTGGAGGTTTTTTGTAGTAACTTAAAATAATTGCACATACGTGGGGAAAACTTCATAATTTCCTTGGGAATTTATTGGTCTACTGGTTACTGGCTATTCCTTAGAATCTAGAAAATACTTTCTTTGCATATAACTTCATGGAAATACACATTTATTATGCTGCTATAAAGTTTAAAAAAATAGTGGGTTTTTTTGCAATATGCTATTTTTTTAACCAGCAAATCAAACTTTTATCAACAGCTTTATCTTAGAACACTGGCTGGTACTTGGTACTGGTGTTTAGACAATTCATATGGGCTAAATTAATCAAGCTGGTTTGGGATCAGTCAGCAGCTCAACATCATTTTATAAACCTCTGATTTACTTTACATGCTCATAATGAGAATGACGTTTGTGACTCTGAGGCGCAGCCCTGCAGCAGGATTTTATAGATTTAGTGCAGCTTCAGAGAGAACGGAGCTGATCCCTTATTTTTATTTTTTGTCTTGCAGACTCCAGGTTCGCCCTGTCGAGCCTCAGGGAATAAAAAATACAAATCGCAGCACAGCTCAATCAGGGTCAGACATACAATTAAATCACTGTTACATTGTGCTTATCTCACAGCTCTTATTGGCAACAACACAGGTTTAGATTCCAGATGGGCAAGGGATGAAACTAAAGTTCTCTGTGTTGTCGATGTATGCACTGTAATATATATATAATGAGGCTAATTTGCCATCAATCATTGTAGAAAAGAACAAAGTGAGCCCCTGAATTATCTCCTGGTTACATCCCACATTTCGGCTTCTGTTCGCTGCTTTTGTAACTTGAATTTAATGACGCAGGATTGAGTTATGCTTATTCGTATTCGCCTCAGTTTTAAAGTCTTCATTAGAGATTTAAAGGGATTTAAAGTTTGCCTTAAAGTTGTTTTCTTGTCATCTGTAAAAGGAGAGACAATCTTTTTTAAGCACTTCTACATTATTAACTGCAGTTTCATGCATGTGTCATCATGCATAATGATCTCTACACAAGTATACAGTGTATGCACAGTGTGTGTCTGTATTTGCGCCTGTGCAGGTTCTTAAGGGAGCTCTAGTGATGATTCAACCATTCTGTCCCTGGAGATGAGGCCTTGCCCTTCAGAGCTCCTGTGTCTTGCTCACAAAAAAGTCACTGCAACTTAAACAGTGTGGCTTTACTCTCTGTATACAGTGAGTGTGTGTGAGGGTTAGACCAAGAGTGAGACAGCAGAAAACATAAGACACTCATAAAAAGATTTATAAATCAGATTTGAGGAGGAGCGGGTGCCTGCTGTCGAGCAAACCAGGCCGCTAATCTTGTTACTTATTTATCCACTAAATGATGATCAAACATCTGCTGATGAGCGAGTTGTTTGCCCGAAATTAGAGAATTATACCACCACATTTAGTCAAATGCCAAAACACTTTACCACTTTTGAGATGTGTGTCTCACTGTTGCACATCATTTATCTTCGTTGATGGCTTAGTAATGAAAGCTAAACATGGATTTATATAGACCCGTGATATAACCACACTGATATGTCTGGAGAGTGAATCCTGCTGATGCAGCCCTCTGCAGCAAGAGAGAGAAGAGAGAGAGAGAGAGGGAAAGGGTGGGTTCAGCTGAGGACAGCGAGTGAGACTCGTAGTATATTCGGTGCAGCCTTGTGTCTTCACCACTCCATTAGATACAAACGTCGGCGCTGTTAATTTATGTTTTATACCCTTTATATTGTGCGAAAGGGAGTCTCAGTAAAGCAGATCCTGTTTTGTGAACACCACACCCTGCTCAGATCTTCTCTCTGCAAAGCTTTATTATGAATCTGCACCTAAATCATCTAGAAAACCAGACAATATGAGCAGAAAGATGAACTATAACATATTTTTGTTATAAATAAGAATCAGAAGAAAGCAGGGAGGCATATCCTTCACATTGCTGCTCGTAATCTAAGACGCATTAGGCTGCAAACTGCATAGGTCACTATGGGCTGTGAATGAAATCTGATTCCCCAGCATCAATCAATAATCAATGCCAAGGGATTCACAGTAGGTTATTGCACATCCAAGGCATTTAAATACACTAAATGCACCCTCATTGTCACCATTAAAATGTGTATATTAAGACAGCAGGAGAGAAAGTCCAGAGGTCATGCAGCATTTGTCGTCACAGAGACCACTGGGTTGTATCTGCCATGCTGACTGGAGAGAAACAGAAATGTAGAGGATGTTCACCGTCAGCTGTTTGACTATTTATACAACAGTTCAGGGAAGGCAGGGGCCAAAATATTGATCCAGTATACACGGATTCACTCAGGCTTGTACACCTGAAGATGTACAATTTTAACTCTGAAAAAATGGTCAGTTACTTAATCAAACATGGAGTTTTCTTGATGTTGTGGGCTCTGTGATGAACAGCTCACTGTTATAAACTCTAAATGGCCTTGGCTTTGATCCATTTTCTTTTATTCCAGAAGCACATTTGACATTCACTGATTAAAAATGCAATTTAATCTTTTGTTTGTCTGTCATGGCAGATGTGTTTTTCTCTGTATCATAACACCAGATTAAAAAAGGATTTTATTTTTTCTGCAGAACGTAGTCGGGATACCACTCTGGTTGTGAGGGGGTTTAGTGTTGTGTGTTTTATACACAGTAGTTAGAGAAAACATGGTTCAGACCCCCATGTTTACCCACTCAAAATGCCAAGGTTGTGATCACTCTAAACACGAGCCACTGGCAGTTCCAGCAGGTCAACCCCTGACGTCACACCAGACTATTTAAAGTAGGTTAAAAATGTTTCTTCCATTACCACTTGATTTAAGAAAAACACTTAAAATGAAGCTGATTCACCCCTCCTTACTCCTGCAAAACCCCTCAAACAAGTTCAATTTGGACAAATTGACCACCACTGCAGCTTCTCTTCTGATAAGGCTGCAGAGTACTGAAACTTGGAGCAACTTGGAATTTCATCATTTCTCATTTATAAAACGAATTGTACTTCTCCATTTTCCCCAGGAACGGAAACTGTCCAAAGCTGAGAGACAGAGGTTCAAGGAGGAGGCCGAGATGCTAAAGGCTCTCCAGCATCCCAACATCGTGAGGTTTTATGATTTCTGGGAATCACCGGTTAAAGGGAAGAAGTGTATCGTTCTAGTGACGGAGCTGATGACCTCAGGGACACTAAAAACGTGAGAGTCAATATGAAAATAATGTTATTTTATTGGCATGTTTGAGATGTCTTAATATGCTCCTCAACGTACCTCATATGTGGCTCTTTGCAACCTTATATTTGACTGCAAATCACTAATCGTAAAAGGCAAATATTACTCTGTTATTGCTGCTTGTATTAGTCAGTTTGAAATCATCTTATTGTAATGACCATTAGACTGTCTGCATTATGTGGATCAAGTTTCATACCAAATAGATGACAGCGTTACAGTAAAACTAATGCTACACTGTGAAGTACGGATGGGAATAATTAATCGATGATCGATTAATGGTTGTTAAGAATTTGGTCAATCACATGGAATTTTTAATCGATATGTTTATTTTTTTATTTTATCTATGACTGCGTATCAGTACTCACTGAACTGAAACATGGCCGAGCGTTCAGTTCTACGGCCGTACGTGAATAAGCCAATGAGAGCTGAGAATTAAGTTGGATAGTAGTATTAATGAGTATTAATTTGAGCAAAGCAGCTTACTGTATCAAACCTTGCTAGCATGAATTACTGAGTTTGATTTTATCGAAAACTTGTTAAAACACAAAACACATTTAAATATGCAAGATTACTGTGAAAACTAACCTCATGCCTCTTCGGGGGCTAAAACATAAAACATTGAACTTCTTGACGTTATGTTTACAGTATCACCTCACTTGAGTTAGTTTTACGATCGACAGTAAGTCTCTTTTTGTCCTTTCAAAATAAAAGTGTCCCTTATCAAAACAGGCTTTTGCATATTACTGTATATATATATTTTATTTTGCCCATGTATGCACGTTTTTATACACACTGGAGTATGTATAAAAACATAGCGATTAATCGATTAATTGATCATTTATGTAATAGATGCTCGAGTTGGCAGGTTTCTTCCAAATGCCCGTCCCTACTGTAGAGACTGAAACTTTCAGACTTGTAAAAAAAAGAAAATAGAAGTAATTTGTGCATTGTTTCTGTGGCTCAAAATTAATTAATAGAGACAATAGGAAATGTTTTCAGGCAGTCAAAACGAGGAGATTAGTTTGAGAATAGAATAAGCATCAGAGATTCACTCATTGTTTATTTGCAGCTGATGCTTAATGAAAGCAATAATGAATCGCAGCAGAGAAAAGACTAATTGAAAGCATTTTATCGACACAGTGTCTAGAGGGGTCAGGCCTTGATAAGTCAGTTTGTCTTTTGCCATTCAATGTGTTTTGGATTGCAAATATCTTCATCTGGTGACTGCTGGAACATCTTTGTCCTCCCACAGGTATCTGAAGCGTTTCAAGGTGATGAAGCCTAAAGTTCTGCGGAGCTGGTGCAGGCAGATTCTCAAAGGCCTCCACTTCCTCCACACGAGGACGCCTCCAATCATCCACAGAGACCTCAAGTGCGACAACATCTTCATCACCGGTCCCACAGGCTCCGTCAAAATAGGAGACCTGGGCCTGGCAACACTGAAGAGGGCCTCCTTTGCTAAAAGTGTTATTGGTTAGTCATCAGCTACTGGAGTTCAATCTGGGAATTTTTCGGCTATCCGCCTGTCGATGCTTTAGCCTCTGGCCAGCACATATCTGGAAAATTAAAACAAATAACCGTGTCAAGACTTCATCTTGCGTGTATAGTATGATTAGCAACTTGAGACGTGAGAATCGCGTTGGAGTTGAGAAACGATGTCTATGACTGGATTGTTTCACAAGTAGTTGGTTTAGCTAAATCAGCTAAGCAAATTTAAAGCTACATTGTCTGCCACCAATTCTGAGATTGCATTTCAACCAGTGGGTTCTGCTGCTTTTGCTCTCCACACTGTTTACCTGCAGTCAACAAAAGCCAAAAACATGATTGATCAATTCTTCTGGGACTGAAAAGTAAAACCAGAAGGCTTCGGATACACACATTTTGTCCTGCCGCTTACAGACTCTGCATTCATATGCAGATATCTGTTAAAGAGGTTAACCATAGTTGGGAAGACACTGTTGTAATCAAATTGTAACTATCAGAAAATTGACGATTGTGGACACAGTGAAAAACACACAAGTATAGCTAGAAACTCCAAAGCTTATTCCAAAATGAGAGTGAAGTTGCGGTTTGCTTCCACTTTTTTTGAGCTGAGGAGGAGGGACAAAGTTAAATATTGTGTTTACAAACAGTAAGACATGATTCCTGCATAGTGTGCCTTTAAATTGTAAATGATCATTAAACTACAAGCCGATATGTTGTGTTACTAAATGTTACAGCAACAAAGAGACGATCCTTCCAGGTGCGCAATCTTGCCAACAGCTTTTACTTTTACACTTTGTTTAATCTAACTGAACACCAGCATAATGTCCACTTTAAGCCCACTTTAGTTTGGTCAAAGCTTTCTTAAATAGTTTAACATTTAGTTTGCAAAAGAAACATGAAACATGCTTTTAAACCAAAGAATAAAGCCATTCTATTGTGTTTTATTTGCTCAGAACTTTTCAATCAATTCTCTCTTGTCTGTCATTCGAGTGATTACTAAATTCTTGGAATCACGATTAAGCAGCCGTGTTGGGTTTCAGTCCTTGACTCTGGTATTGATCCCCCTGAAATAGGAAGACACCCTGAAAACTGCATGTGACTTGATAATTTATCTTCCTCTCTTGCATTAATTCTCCAGGCACTCCAGAGTTCATGGCCCCAGAGATGTATGAGGAGCACTATGACGAGGCTGTGGATGTCTACGCCTTTGGGATGTGTATGCTGGAGATGGCCACCTCAGAATATCCATACTCTGAGTGTCAAAACGCTGCTCAGATCTACCGCAAAGTCACCAGTGTGAGTTCACGTTTAAGGCTGTTAAACTCATTGTTATGACAACTGTTTCGGAGCAAAAAAAGTTGTTCTTCAGGGTGTGTTTTTCTTATGTTTATGTCCCCTAAAATGTCTTACCTTGACTATACTGACTCATATCTGGGCAAGTTTTACAAGCTTTAAACATGTCTGGAGGGGGACTTTAACAAAATATTTAAATGATGGTGTGTGTGGCTATCTGAGAGACATGTACAGAGGTTGAAATCAATGATTAGTTTCATTATTATATATAATGTTCTGTTTTTCATAGACTGACAAACATACAATCTTTAAAATGTTAAAACTGATGACACATGCCCACCACATTTAACCAAAGTCTCAAAATCTCACATTTTCAAGTCATAAAGTGAGCAAGCTACCTCAGATATGTAGACACGCTTATTGACTACCAGAGCTACAGGTCACACCAGTCAGGCTGTAGAGGCATTTGAGCAAGGGTGTGTTTTATTTCTGAGGATCAATGCCTCAACGTTAACCCAAGATACATTTATACACTGCAAAAATAGAAAAGTTGGGTGAACTCAAAATTTCAAGGCAACAAACTTCGATAAAATTTTAAATTGGACAATTAAACAAAATATTTTAAGTTTTGTTTTTGAGTTTGCTCAACTCTGAATTCAGATTTTTGTCAACTCAACTGTAAGTTGTACTAACTTATAATTTTACATTGTAATAACTTTTAATCCTTACTTCTGCTAACTTCTGCAATGTGCTGAATTGGCACGATTGTAACGCCGCTATGATATGTCAGCTAATGTTGCGACCACAAATTTGAGTTAGCATTGATATGCTAATGGCTACTCTTGTAGCTGTAACAAGCAGCGCCGCTAGCATCAGTTAGCCGCTAGCATCAGTTAGCTCACTAATGAATTTCACCGCTTTCCCGCATTTCACAACAAAGAAATAAGAGTTAGCAGAACTATTGTCCCTTGTTGTGAACCCCAACTTAAAGATATAAGTAACAACAACTCACAAACTTGTTTTTGAGCATACAGCTAGCTTCCTTTGTTGTGCTAACTTACATTATTGCCCTAAATGTCAATAATTTATATTTCCAAGTTTTACCAACTTAAATCACTGTTTTAGGCCAAAAAATACAAGTTGGCTTTTTTTGCAGTGTAGATAGAAACATCGGCAATGCCAAACTACTGACACAAACAGATCAGACACATGTGACATCAGATGGAAGAAACAACAAAACAAGCAATAATAAGATAAAATGAAATAAAAAATGTTATAGTTCCAAGTCAGGTAGACTGTTCACATAGTTCATAAAAGGCTCCCTAGGTTTTGTAAAATCTCTTAACGGAGCTGTGGAGGGTGCATCTGATTTTCTCCAGCTTGATTTTCAACGTTTTTAAGAAGAAGAATTTGTTATTTGTTTTCTATTTTAAAGTCTATATTAAGTGTCTATTTATAGTGATTCCTACAATGAATCAGTTGACATAAATTCAATCAGTTCTTCGTGGATCAACTAATCACTCAAATAATCGTCAGAGTTGAGTTGTCTGTGAGGAAATGTATTTTGCAGATTCTGTAATAAAAAATTTTTTTACAGACAGCACATACTGTACTTCCACATGTGTGCAGTCACACGCTAAGTACTGTACTGCTGTTTTGCGTGTGTCCGATATATGGTTGCAAGGGCTAGAACATTTCCGGTAAATTTCCAGAAACTTTCCATGGGAAGTTAAGCTTGTGAATTTTGGAAACATTCAAAATCTAAAAAAACATGACATTTCAACAGATTTATTTGTAAGAATAAGTTCATCAACTTCATTTAATTATTCAATTGAACAACAAAAACATGAATGTTAAGTTAAATATTACTCACCCCCAAAAAAAAAAATTCAGCAGCCCTGCAGTAAGCAGTGTGCTGTGTGCATGGGATTGGGGAATAGCAGAGATTCAAGTGTAGTGCATGAAATCTGGTCGTTTTAGGCAGTGAGTTGTGACATGTTCCTGCTGGTTTGTTTTTCAGGGGGTGAAACCTGCCAGCTACAGCAAAGTCAGTGACCCAGAAATTAAGGAAATAATCGGGGAATGTATCTGCCACAGATGGGAAGAAAGGTAAGCAGAGCGGGGCCTTTGGTGATGACTCGTAGACTCATGACGCATTTCGTATGTAGGTAAAAGTTGATCCTAAACACCGTGCTGTTTTGTTTCTGTTCCTGCAGTGTGACGTCAATGCCACTATTTGTCTCTGCCACAGCCGATGTTCATTAGGTTATGTTACTGTTGTGACCTTTAGCCCGGGGCAGTAGCTGGTGTTTGTGTGCATCCTGCAGGTACTCCATTAAGGACCTCCTGAATCACGCCTTCTTTGCAGAGGATACAGGCGTGAGGGTGGAGCTCAACGAAGACGATGATGGGAAGAAATCATCGATTGCTCTGAAGCTGTGGGTGGAGGACACTAAAAAGCTCAAGGGGAAGTACAAGGACGCTGGAGCCATTGAGTTTTCCTTTGACTTGGTGAACGAGGTCCCAGAGGTCGTTGCCCAAGAAATGGTAAACACATTTTAAAGATGCTGGAAGAATTATTGTGTTTTAGCAAATATAAACAGACAAGAGTTTTAGAGTTGGACTTTTTCTTTACACCTTTAGGTGTTAAATTAACATAACAGTGTTTTACTAGTGGGTAACAATTAGCGGTCTGAAGCCAGGCTAGCTTCAAGATTTGTTTTATCATATTCACAAAAAAATGGAAATGAAAATGTTGGATTTGAGGCTTCCTCAAACAACATGAATGAACTAAGTAAGTGCAAGTAAAAGAAAAACTAAATAAGAATCTAGGACATAAAAAGTTAAAATATGATTATATTGCATAATGAAAAGTATAAACAGTGGTGGAAAAAGTTTTCAGATCCTTTACTTCAGTAAATGTACTAATACCACGCTGTGAAATTACTCCACCACAAGTAAAAGTACTGAATTCAAAATTTACTTCAGTAGAAGTACAAAAGTATCAGCATCAACTTAATATAGTGCTATGACTATGTCTTATAACTTTCAATTTAAAAGTAACTAAAGCTGTCAGCTAAATGTAGTGGAGTAAAAAGTACAATATTTGCCTCTAAAATGCAGTGGAGTAGAAGTATAAAGCTAAATAAAGTGGAAATACTAAAGTACACATACCTAAAAATTGTACTTCAGTACA
The DNA here is from genome assembly GCF_030273125.1 of Centropristis striata. Lineage (NCBI taxonomy): Eukaryota > Metazoa > Chordata > Actinopteri > Perciformes > Serranidae > Centropristis > Centropristis striata. The sequence goes on along the minus strand of NC_081519.1, from coordinate 6,869,085 downwards.
GTACTTGAATCAATGTACTTACTTTATCAACCACTGAGTATAAATCATTTTCATTGTGATATGTCTGGAAGAGATTGATTATTAAAGTTTTGAGAAGATATACACTGTGACAGAGTCAGTGACGGGCTAATTAGGCGTCCTGTGAAACGATCGATCCTTTCCTCTCCAGACTGGTTTGGATGTCTCTGCTCTGCTGTGACGTTGTTGGTACCAGACTGCACTTTGTGTTCCACGAGCTTCATTTGTCAACTCAGCCACAGCCTTGGAAAAGACTTATTGCTTATCGGCTGGCTTTGTGTCTGTTGAAATCCATTGACAAAAATAGCTCTAATTCAGTGCGTAAGGAATATTAAGCTGCAGGTAACCATAGCAACAATACTGCTTTGTGCTACATATTCAGTAAACTCTCATTGGTAAAAACAGGCAAAACTCTCATTGATTAAACTAGATGAAAAGAAGATTGTGGGTGGTGATTTGAACACAATGTGTTGTCTTACCTGTGATCACTGGTTGTGGTATACACACTATAATACACAAAGGTAGTGGAGGCAGCATGTAGTAACTATTTATTCATTTATTATGTTTAACTGCTTATCCGGCAAGTGGGTCAGATATCTACTTGCCCAAAGTCAATATTTATAGTATTTTCTTTATCAGCAACAAAGTTAATTGTCATGTTTAATCAAGATGGAATTTTTTAGATCAATGCGATACTGATTTTAGAGAGGGAAAAGGGAAAAATATACCTTTTTTATGTGGATTTTGCACCGATTTTTCACCACTCTGCAAATGTCCCCAGAGAGCTACTTTCTTAAACATAAAACTTCATTAAATTATATTTAACATTATTACACAATATAAAAACAATGTGTTACATCATCAGCCTATGATGATAACTGAGAAAATAAAGAAGAAATAGGAATAAAATAAATAGCTTAATAAACATAAATACTGTTCACTTTCAGTCAATCGCTGACTATTAAAAAAGTAGAATAACAACATTAATATATAAAACAATTTCTAAATCATGCCGAGAACATTTCTGCATTATATATTGTGTAGAATATTTTTTCATAACAGCACATATCAGACAGCATACACACCGATACCGAGAGGTCTTTGATAGGACAATACCAACAAACATTTGCGTGCCAAAAATGGTATGACTATCCCCCTTCTTCTCCTCAGAGATAGACTTGTCAACAGTGAGTGAGTGAGAGGATAAAGCAGAAAAACATAAGGAAACAATACAAATGCAACTCTTCATTACACATCTGAAGTGCTCTCCGCCCTGCTGACAGCATTATTGTACAAGTCGCTAAGCATCAAAATTGGAAACTAACTTTGTGTGAAGCAGCTTCTGCAGCATTTCAGCTGAAAGGTTTCCTCGCACATCTATTTTTATCCGATGTGTTTAACTCTTTTTGCAAGTGAGTTGCTAGATTTCTTAGTCCAACGTGACATTTTACTTGGTGGAGGCAATCCTTATTGTGTAGTATCGTGCCACTATGAAGCTTTCTGTGTCCAGAAGGTTATTGTAACAATAATACAGCTGTCTTTAACTCATTTCATTAGGTGTACTGTAACTGGGAGTTGGTTAGTGGTAATCAGACAGGATGTACGGTATTGATTGAAATTAGAGCAACTGATCAGTTGATCTTTGAGAAGGCAGGAAAGGGCAGTTCTCTGTTGTCCAGGGGAAGATTTGATTATTGATTACATCAGATGCTGAATCACAAACGTTCTGAGCTGCAGCGTGCATCTTAACTGTGTCCTGCAGGTGGAATCAGGTTTTTTCCTAGACAGTGATGTTAAGATAGTTGGGAAGTCCATCCGGGATCGCGTGGCTCTCATCAAATGGAGGAGGGAGCGGACGGTCTCGCCAGGAAATGGCGAGGTAGCTGTGAAGAAGCCTCAACAGAACCTGCTCCAGGTGCCCGGTACCGTCGCACCACAGGCACCTGCATTAGCTACGACAGAGTTTGAGGACCAGGAGGCGGAGCAGCAGACCCTGATCTGTACTGTGCCTGCCATCACGTCTACCACATGTAAGAACATTGAAGTTAGAAGCACACATGAATGCATCTTTTATATTAAAACTCACTCATCTACTAACAGGAAATGACTTAAAATGGTTAAATTGTGAATGTAAATGAGGGAACGCTGTTAGTCATCAATGAGACATCATCTCCCAGCTTTTGAATTTTAATGAGACACCACTCCATTGTCCCCCTGTCCTTCCCCAGTGTCTGTCCTTCCCGCTGCAGGCTTTATTATAATTTATCATGATTTATTCACTGTGTCATTACAGCTGACACCGGAGTGAGCTCCACCATGCAATTAGATGAGCTAAACAATCAGCAAAATGGCACCTACCAGTCTCTTCCAGAGCCCATTTCCACATCTCAGATGATCTACAGTCCTCCTGCACAGGTTGACCCTCAGCTGCACCAGGGGCCCTACCAGCAACCCACAGCACAGGCCCCTCATGAAAACTACACACAAACATCCACTCAACTACAACAGGGAGCCTACCAGCAAACCACAGGTCAGCTGCACCCAGGGGCCTATCATCAACCTGCAGCACAACTGCACCAGGGGCCTTATCAGTCTCAAACAGTGAGTGACAGCATTTCCTATTTCTCTGGCAAATTTTTCTATCCTTCATTTTGTTTTCTCAGTTGTCTTTTAAAATAACATTTTTATTTTCTTTTTTTCGGCGATACCTGATCAGCGTCACTACAGCGAACCCTTTGTATGTTGTGACAACCTGTTCATCAGTGAGAACAAAGTGTGTTTTAGGCGTGGAAGCACCTCCCTGGTTGAGATGTTAAAATGTAGGACACACTCTCTCACTAAGACAATAAATAAAAGCCCCTGTCGGTGTTCATCACAGGACCTGGCTTCAACAAAAAGCACAGGGAAGTCAGTGAATGCCACAGACTTCAGATCCTCTAACTCAGCCCAGAATCCATCATTATTATCTCCCCTCTTACCCCCACATCAACACTCTCATCATGACTCAGCAAGTCATTTCAATTCACCTCTCCTTCCCCTGAATTTACAACCTCCCTCAGAGCTCCGTCTGAGCGTCCCACACAGCCCGCAGCCCCAGCGCCACTGCAAGGCTTGCAGCATGTCTCTCCTCCTGATGGACAAGACAAAAGGAAGTGCATCTCTGGGGCACACACACACACTCTCTCTCTCCACAAGTGCCCCGTTTACACCGATCTCTAAGCCAGGCTCACCCACATCTCTTCCTTCTCGTTTGGCCTCACGCTCTCCCCCATCATCAATCAGTCGACCAACCCCGGCGTCGTCACCTTCACATCTTTCCCCACCCTCGCCAGTTTTGCTCCCACAGAGTTTGTATGAAGGTGGAGATCTCACTCTTCTCAACCACTGTCTCCATCACATCGTCGGTCGCAGGACCAGTTCCCCCACCCTCTCTCGTAATCATCCACTGCACTGCCACGGGGAGGTCGGGGGTAATACCTCCTCAGTAGTTGAGCATGTAGACAAGAGGCTGAGTCTGGACGTCCCACACTTCTGTTTCCTAAATCTGGACAGGAATCGGCTGTTTTCAGCAGATGAGAGTGAGGGCAGACAAGAGACACTGGTAGGTTAGAGACGAAGGCTTCAAATAGGCTAAATCCTGCCATAGCAGCAGCCTGCTGTATCTTCAATGATTCTGCCAGCTGCTTCGCTCCTCTGGCCTTTTCATGGTGATAGCAAAGGGCCGCCCAACAGCCAGCTTCTGCTCCTGCCTTATCCATAATATGGGCTTTATTTTAGTGTGTATAAAACATAGTCACACTGACGTCATGCATTGGTTTATGGGCTTTTGAAGCCTCGATATTGGCATTTTGGCCATCACAATCTTGTTTTTTTTTTGCAACCAGTGCATGTGCAGAATTGATTGAGAGCCAGAGAGATTTTTTTAGCTAACACTCGGATTTAGGAAAATGTCTTTTTCCTAGTGACTTTCATACAATCTGACTTCTTTTTGCAACCAGTGTAGTCGCCCCCTGCGGGCCCTTAAAAAGAATGCAGGTTTTAAGTCATTTCCGCACTGACTTCTCTTTTCAGACTTGGTGGTTGCTGCTTGGTGGCATTGTACAAAAAAGTAAGGCGCCAAGAGTAATGCTATAACTTCCCTTCCACTTTAGCTTGGCTTATTGAACCCCTCTTTACTTTCATGCTTATGACTACCACTGCTTTGACACACTGATCATTTAACTTGAGTTATTGGAGCAAATTTACAAACATGATCGTGTCATATTAAAGCTAAAAACAGGGTCCAGTAAATCTGCTCTCTCTTATGTCTTTCTGACAGACAGTTTCTGCTCCAGCTACACCAGCCCCTATGGTGCACCAGAGTAGACAGACAGCACAGAGCGTCCCAGCTGCAGCCCCCACTCTACAGCCACAGCTTACTGCCCAACCCAGCCAGGAGCAGGTACTGCAAGCATCAAACTGCGACAGGCCCTGGCAACAGCTGTAGTGAGACACAAAAAGCAGAATTAGGAGGCAAAAGTTTGGAAGTCACCCCTGGCAGCTCTTTCAGAGTTAATTATTAATAGTTCCTACTGCTTGTTTGACACTACAACTTTCTAATTCTATCATTCAGTGTCTGCAGTGAAGTACTAAAAAAGAAGCACACTATTTGTATGGTGTCTGTGTGTGATTTGGCTACAAAGTGCACCTGATGTCTCCTTTAAAATGCTTCACTGTATGTATATCTATAGGTGTGTGTGTGTGTGTGTGTGTGTGTGTGTGTATGTGAATGGCTTTTCATGTGGTTTTTGTTTCCTTTCCGTTTGTCTTTCCTCCTTCAGTGCCATCTCCAACCAGCTGCTGTCCCTCCCCAGGTACAGCCATCATCTCTCATTGCCTAACTGCAGGCTACAGTACATACATTGCAAAACACACAGAATGCTTGAATTTACATTAAGTCTACATGCCCTGCAGCTCACTTTACTTAAAGTGGAGTTTTTAGACCAATATATATATATAGTTAAATTCAGAATCCATTTGTTTTTCCATCACAAAATTCACACTCTCCAGTCAAAGTGGAAAACCCATGTCTGATTTCTTTCTTAGCTCTTAACTGCTGAGCAGCCTGCATCTCACCTGAGTCCTCCTGACATATCCACCAGTTTTCCACAGTCAGTGTCCAGTCCTCCTCCCCCACTCCTCCCCCTGCAGATCAGCACACAGGTGCGTTATGGTGGCATTAGAAACACAGTATCAAGCTAAGGTAGAGAGGTTGGTAGAAACATATTACAAATGTAATTATAGGTAACTGGGCTCATACATAAAGGGCCTGTGTGACTGTTCTATCCACTGGTTGTCTTTGTTCATTTTATATCATTGTCCCTTCTTTCCCAGTTTCCCTCACCATATCCCGTTCAAACAGTTGGGCTCAAGCCCTCTCCCATCCCCCTGTCATGTGTCTACAGCAGCAGTAGCTGCCACTATTCACCTTTACCCCACCATCGCTCCCTTCCTCTGACCCCTCATACCGCCCTGCCCTCTGTACCCACTCTCGGCACGCCTCAGACCCCTCTTTCCACACCGCAGCACGTGCCCAATGTGGCGCTCCCTATTGCACTTCTTACCATGGCCATGTCCCCTGCAGTGCCCCAGCAGCAGTGCAGCTCTGTCACATGTCAAACAAACCTCGGTAGCTTCCATACCACCCATCCCTTACCTCTCTCCCAGGTACAACCCACCCCATACCCCGCCCCCTACCCTGAGCAGGAACTGGCTCAGCCGCCTGTCCAGGTGAATATTTGGCTCGGTTCTCACTGTAATGATTGAGTCATGGACAATCTGTTATACTAAGGTGGTAATGTGTCTTAAGTGTGGGTTTAATGCATGGAGGGCATGCGTTTGGAGATTGAGAGGTGAACAGTTTTTGTATTAATTAATAAATAATTCTCCAAATGTGCTATATTTTTCCCCAGGTACAGATGATTGCACCACAGGTCTTACCTGCTGGTCAGACTGCTCTTTGGGGAAGCGGAGTAGATACAGAAACTTCTGCAGCTGGCCAAGACTTCACTGGAGCAGCTCCAGTCTCAATCTCAGCCACAACCCAAGTTGAAACTCAAGCCCCAGCACAAAACCAACCACCGCTCCCAGCAGTCATGCCTCAAACTTCAGTCTCAACCTTTGTTAGTGCCCCGACTTCAGTCCAAATGCAAGGTCCAACATCAGTGCAAGCCATAGCTCCAGCAGCAGGTCAAGCACCAGTCTCTGCATCCGGTCTCACTTACGATTCTCCAAAAGGCTCATCTACAAGCTCAGATGCATCGTCTGCAACTGGTAAACCCAAAATATCAGCCACAGATTTAGGCTCTGCCCCAGCCCCTGTCACGCTGCCAGCCTCGGCTCCTGTCGCAGCTCCAGTTCTGCAGCCTGCTGGCATCCAGACAGCAGCCTCAGTGGCAGAGTGTGCCAGCCTGGCCACAACTCAGCAAAACTTCGAGTCGACATCTGCATCCAGCACCCTTCAACAAGAGCCCAGTGTAGAGGTAGGATAAAAGCCAAAGTTTGTACATTTTCAAGAGCTATATTGATCTCCAGTATACACATATGCATACTCTTAAGAATTTACATTAGAAGGATAAAAATTGTCCATGCATCAGTGTCTAATTGTTACTCAGAAAGCATTCTCAAACTGCAGGCTGGCTTTCAAATGATATTCACCTCAGTTTAATACCTTCATCTTGGAACCAGCCTCTCCATCTGAGACTAAAATAACCCTTAAAGGTCAAAAGCTAATTGCTCACATTAACATTAATACCAGTGTTATAAAATCATTTGGTATAAAATCAAACCTTTACCAAGGTCTCCTAACTGCTCTGCTTCATTTTCTGCCTTCAGGATGTGCTTCAGGACAAACCCGTATCTTTACCCAGTTATGCATATGACAGGTGTGTGAAGCTCTCTGTCTTCAACTCTTTGCAGATTCTAATATAACTGTGTGTGATGAAAATGTGTCACCAACCAAGACGTTGCTCTTTACAGTCTCAACTCCGATGTTGCATCTGGTAAGGAAACAAGTGACGGCTATGACAGCTTGGCTAGTGGAGGTAAGGGGGACGGAAAGCCCAGGAAACACCACCGCAAGTCTGCCCGAACACGCTCCCGGCAAGAAAGGACGAGCAAACCCAAACTCAGCATGCTCAATGTGAGTAACGGTGTAATTTATTTTTTCAATTATTAACAATTTAAGTTACCAAGGCATAAGGGTTTTAATGTTTCTGACTGTAAAGTGTAACCGCTGTCCACACAGGTTTGCAACACTGGTGATAAAATGGTCGAATGCCAGCTGGAGACTCACAACCACAAAATGGTGACATTTAAATTTGATCTGGATGGAGATGCTCCAGAGGAAATTGCCACTTACATGGTAAGTGCAGTTTGCAGTTGTTTGTCATTTATTGGTTATATTTAAGACATTGTTTAACGTATTTAAACCCACGTGCCTGCTAGCGAGGAGCTTAAAAGGACAGTTCACCCCAAAATCAAAAAAATATTTTCAGTCTTACCTGTTGTGCTATTTATCAATCTAGATTGTTTTGGTGTGATTTGCTATGCCTTCTCTTGGGTTGTGAAAAAAACTAAAAAAAGCAACAGCAATGTGTCATTCCAAGAGAACTACAAATCTTCAAGGGCTGTTTTCTGTTTGTATTTTCAATGAAAATAGGAACGTTGAAGTGCTGTAAGCCGGCCGATGGTTGACAAGTCAAAATCATGCATCTTTATGCTCAGTAAAGCCTGGACCACTGTCAGTCCATTTGTCAGTGTTTTCTTCCATTTTTTCGTATTACAAGCTGTTGTTTGTGTTTTGTGTTGTTTAATGTTTACACGGCTAACACCTTTTTAAAAATGCTGGTTGCCAGTGATGCATTGGCCACTCAGGCTTCCTATAACAGGAACTTAAAAAAGTATCTCAAAAATGTTAAGAACTACGAAGAATCCTAGTTCTTCAGATGTAGACCATAAACTTGGGGTTCTTAGAACTACGAACAATTTCCTCCCATCCAAAAAAAAAGCCTCTTGATGTAAACAGTTTCCCGTAGTACTATAAGCAAATAGATCCTACATGAAACTGCACATAACTGTTGATTATCCCGAGTAACTGGAAAGGGAAATTGCTGTTGAGGTTTTTTTCAAATTTTTCTTTTTGGTGCTTTGAGCATCACATGCAAAGTACCATCTAGTGCCATTATATTTGAGAGAAGTAGACATTTCTAGGACCAACTCACACCAAAAACAATCTAGACTGATAACCAGCACTACAGGTAAGAGAAAAAATATGTATTTTTATGTGATCTATAGTTTTGGAGAGGTTCAGGGACACCAGTGACTTCATAAACTAAAACAAACCCTAGTTTTCTGTTTTTGTGGTTGAGAAAATGTATCTCTGTCATTGTGTATGTTATAATTGCTGTTATTACAATATAACATAGATTATGTTTGAACTGATTTAGGTTGAGTTTTAGCCACATGCTCAAGCGCAAGCCTCATACGTGCATATTGGCAAATAGACAAAACTCATACTTATATGAAGGGTGTAAAAAGGTTAAAGTTATTAAATCTTTATGCCTGCAGGTAGAGAATGGGTTCATCCTTCCGCCAGAGAAAGAGATATTCATCGACCAGCTAAAGGACATTGTGGATAAAGCTGAAGACATGCTGAATGAAGACATGGAGGGTGAAAGGGCCTCTGCCTTGAGCTGTAGTCCTGAACAAGGGCTGATTGCTGAGGGGCTGGTGGGGGAGGTAAGAAGGGGGTAGAGATAAATGACATGATTATACACAGATTTAGACATAAGTAGCATATCGACTTAGCTCACAGTTTGTTTCTCTGCAGAGTCAGCAGCCAGGAGCACCTCAGCCTGTCTATCAGCAGAATGGTAAAACAGTTATCTCTTTCAGAAATGTATTCATCTGCACGCCTCCTTTTTGAATGTCACATTCAGTTGTAATAAAATGGGTGCAAACTGTCTGACTCTTTGAATGCAGTTCTTCATACGGGAAAGAGATGGTTCATAATCTGCCCAGTAGAGGAGACGCCCACATCCAGCCAGGACACCACGTCTGATGGGACGGCCACACAGTCTCCTGGGAGTTCAGCCACCACTCAGCCTGCTGACAGCGGCACTGCACGGCCGTCTGTATCCAGAGGTGACTTTATTTATACAGAGCAATTGCAGCACAAAATTTGACAACCTTTTGGAACAACAGCATCACCTTGTGGCCTTGTAAGGAAAGACATCCACCAGGTCTTGTGTGCAAGAATTACATGAAAAAGTCTGTATGTCCCACTCAAAATCTCTGGAGTTTTTATATATTTATCACAATCACCCACCTGCACTCTTGAACTGATTGGATTTTGGAGGTCAAAGGTCACTGACCTCATGTCCATCCCATGAACTGAAACTTAGCTGAATGTTGGAGGCATAAAACCACAAACTGGTTCTAATTCTAGTTTCTAATTCTTATCTTGGGCTAGTGTTTAGCACTTTTCCTTCATATTAAGAGGTTTGTGGGTTTGATTTGCTCTTCGCCCACTGTCCAAAGACATGCAGCTTAGGTTTAATTGGTGACTCTAAATTGCCCATAGGAGTGAATGAGAGTGTGAACGGTTGTATTGTCTCTATGTGCACCCAGCCTCTTGCCCAATGTCAGCTGGAACTGGCTCCATCCTTCTACAAAGAATAATAAATGGCCGCATGATTCTCATTTTTTTCTCTTGCAGAAGATGGGTCATCCTCCACAATGTCTGGTGGAAGTGGAGGCTTCACCTATGATGTGTACGGATTCTGCAGTCCTCCCATTATGTCCAACACCGACCCTCTCCTCTTAGCTACTCTGTCTCCGCCTGTGTCTGCTCCCCCAACCCTGCAGTCAGTGACATCAGTGGAGCCTGCTGGCAGCTCGGTGCAGCCCAGTGTTCATCAGGCTCAGCCAGCCAGAGCTCAAACTTTGCCCCCATCTTCCACACATATGCCTTTCCAAGTGGATGAGTCACAGGGGTCCCCTCTGGGCCCCGTCTCCCCGATCCATGCAGCTCAGCCGATGCCCGACATGACATGCCCTGTGTCCATGGCTGACGAGGTGCCCTGCTGCCCTCTGGTCATGCCCCTGTCTCTTGATGTGAGCGGCTTACAGGGAGGGTCTCCTCTTACTCCTCTTCCACTCCAGGAGCCGGGCTCAGCCAAAGAACCGATGTCCGTCTCCTACGCCTCCGCAGCGTGCAGCGAACGTCCACAGCAGCCCGTGGTGCTGCACCAGCCATTTTCCAGCGTGGGGGGGACAAAAGTGTCCTCATTACCCCAAAGCCCAGCGCCATCCCAGCACGGTGCAGGGCCCAACGAGTCAGACAGCGAAGGACGGCTGGGCCGCGGGGGCTTTGTGGACAGCACCATAAAAACACTGGATGAGAAACTAAGGAACTTGCTCTACCAGGAATATGCACCCATGTATCCGTCAGGCAGCGCTGCAGAGACACCCGGCTCCTGCACTGAGTACATCCAGTCTCCTCCTGGTCCAGACAGCGCCACGGGAGGGTCAGGAAACAGCACGCCGGGGCCGATGGGGGAGGGACGCTACAGAGCAGGAGAGCAGCTGGTAAGCATAATAATCAGTAAGCTCTTAAATTACTTTCAATAAATAACAGGTGCAGTATCACATTCAGCCGAAATTGAAAGTTATTGGCTTAAAAATTGAGATGTAACTCTTGACCTTTAAAACTGCAGATATTTCAGAGTTACAGAACAACAGCTATTACAAATCGATCTTGTACATTTCTTTGAATTAGAAAATTTTCTTTTAAAAAAATAGGCATGCTCCATTTTTGTTTTTACAAAATTTACTGGTGTAAACAAACCTTTTCAAAGCTTCAGAAAATATCATATATCATAATATAATTCTCATTAAGATGATGTCTAAAAAATGCTGAGAAAATATAACTTTAAATAATATTTTTTTTAATGTTAATTAATGCTGGTTTTAAATAATTTGTTTCATATATTGGCAGATACATTCCAAATATAATGAACTATACTGTGAGTTATTTTTATACATTTAAGGTGTATAAAGGTTTTAACTTAACAGTCACTACATGAGAAGTATTAAGTCAGATATCATCTAAATACCTATATCTCTCTATATTGACAGTTATATAATAGGGCAGTGATAAAAGGTTTGTACTGAAGTTTTCTAATGGCTTTGTTTTGTTAATCTCTCACCGTGTCACCTCTATTAGCCTCAAATCCCAGAGAGAATGGATAGTCTGAGCACACTGAGTGACTCAGCCGTGTGCGGTACGTACAGCATTCAATAAATAATTTAACAAGAGTGGTATCGTTAACTTCTATCTACATCTATGTATCAGTGTTTGTTGATTACTGCATGATAACTGTGTTCATTGTTGTGAAAACTTCTGCAGCATCCCTGTCAAGAAGACACGTCCCTCACTCTGCTTCCTGCTCCGGAACGAGAGGCCGATTTAAGGTGGCACATTTATTATCATTATTATTATTATTATTATTATTATTATTATTATTATTATTAATAATAATAATAATAATATTAATAATAATATTAATATTATTATAATATAATAATCAGTCATCAGTTTATATTGTTTTATTTTACTTATTTTACTTTTTCCTCATATGTAGCACCTGTTAGTGTGGCTCCGTCTAGTTTTACTTGAAACGCACACTTCAATTATGGAGCGTGAGGATGTAGTTGATGCGTGTCTTAAGCCGAAAAAATCCCACAGGTTCTTTATTATGGTTTATTGAAAACCTTTCGTTTGAGCATTACAAACAATGAACTGCAGCAATCCAAAAAATAACAATTATGAGCACGGTCAAAAACTAGTGTGCTCTCCTCGTCTCCATAATCCTAATTAAAACAAAGTATGCAATTATGACGTTACACACATCTCAGCCAATAAGAAGCAATTCCTATGAACCAATAGGCATTCTTAAACTTCAATAAAGAACTATGAACTATGAATCTGGATTATTTATCAGCTTTTCCACAATATACAAAATGGCTCCATCAGCACCTTTGCACAAACATTTTTCACTTTTAAAATGTTTTTAATTGTTTTCATTGCTACCATAATTTGCTATTTTTAAAAAAAATTTTTTTTTTTTTAAGTTTCCTAAAAATATTAATGTGTATAATAACAATAATAATAGTAATAATAATAATAATAATACACACAATTACTTTTAAAACATAAAAAAAGTTAGAAAAATCCCTGTCACCCTTGCTCCTCAGTCTATATTACATTCAAATTTAATAAAAAAAAACAATTGTCTTTCAGATCAGTTCTAACTGCATTTGCTGTTGCAGAAGCATTACTTGATGCCCTGTTTACACTCAGCTTGTTTTTTTGCATTTGGCAGATAATCTCTGTTCCTCCTGAAGTGGCCAACAGACGAGACGTGAAGCAGAGGAGCTGGAGCAGTGCCGCTTCGCCGGCTCACCCAGTGGGATACAGTGAGGACCTAGTCCAGGCTGAGGCAATGACCGCCTCCACCCAGATTGGCCGTTTCTCTGTGGTTAGCACTGAAGATGATATCACACAGAGGACACGTTGCAGCCGCTACTCTGCCCCTCCTGATTTCTACCTGGACACACCTCCATCTATGGCCAAGCGGGGCTCCCTGCCTCGCGCCATGACCTCGAACTCTGTCTCTGTGGACGTCACGGTCCATGCTCGTTTCCTCTCTTCGGACTCAGGCGCCGAGAGCAGCCCTGCAAAGCTGGCTCCTGCCACCCCGTCTCAGCATACTCGCTCTGAGCGCAGAGGAAGTGACCTCATGAAGAGGGCAGTGGCCTTCCTCCGTCGTTCAGGTCGCAGCAGCAGTGTGCAGAGCTCCGACTCACCGAATCGGCATGGAGGCGTGCATGGCTCGGCCTATGCCAGCAGCGATAATGACTCAGAGATGGAGGACTCTGACATGAAGAAGGAACTACAGAGACTCAGGGAGAAGTAAGTTAACAAGTGGTTTACTTTTGGTCCTTTTTTTGTGTTTTTACATGAAAATAATAGCTTGTAAGTGACGAGTATATTCATTTTCTTATTACACACAGACAAAGGTACTCACCTTTCCTTTCTGAAACAGCTCACCTCATTCTCTCCTGGTGGAGTAGCAGCACCATCTGCTGGCAGCTGTTGTTTTTGGAGGTGTAGCTTGAGGCAGCATCCTCTGCTTCCATGTGATGTGTCCTTTGATTTGTTCATGTTCATTCAGGCTCCACAAGAATGTTTGTCTGGATCAGGGGTCAGCAACCTTTTTGATGTCAAGGGCCATTTTTACATTTTATTGCTAATCACTGTGCCATATCAACATTTAGGTTAACATTAAGTTTAATCATGACACTACATCAACATTTAAATCTCTAAGGGATCTGTGGTTTTATTGAGCCTATTTATTCTATCTATACAGGCCACTGGTTTGCAACCTGGGGGTCCCAGCCCCCATGAGGGGTCGCCAAAGCTTCACATGGGTTCAAGAGGGCTTCTTGATTTTAAAGGGTGTAAAGCTCTTTAACCAAGAAAGAACAGGCTTATTATTCCATCTGGTACTTTTGAAGGTGCTTAAAGGTCATGAAAACATCATATCAGAGTGAAAATCATTAACACTACCAACCTTTCAGCAATCTAAAAAATAGTTGTACTTTTTTTTTTATCCGCTGTGGTTACAAATTAAATGCACAGTTCCCATTTCAGTGTACTGCTTTGAAAGACATTCACTCATTTATAAAGTGTGGCAATAGCAACAAATGTCAAAAAGGGATAATTAAGTGTAACAGACAGAAATATGAGCACTATACAAGAATGCTGGCATCCTTATCAGGTCATTTGGCATACAGATGAGAGGGCACTTCAAGATGTTCAGTTATTGCCAGTGTGCCACTGGTTAAGCCACTGAAGGTTGCTGACGCCTGGTCTAGATAATATGAAAAAAAGTTTAATAACTGAAGTCCTTCAAGTCCACTGTCCAATATTTAAACTTGTTCCATTGAGACCATGTGCAGATATTCCTTAAGCCCACTCTCCAAACATGCTTATCCGATCAGACGTTCGGATAAGAATTAATTTGAGAAGTGATTCCCTCCACTGTGCATGAGCAGTATATTCCTGCCTCCATCCCCTCAGACATCTGAGAGAGATCTCTGAGCTGCAGGCCCATCAGCGGGGAGAGGTGGAGCTGCTGTATCGCCGGCTCGGCAAAGCCCCTCCTACCGGCCTGGGCCTCTCGCATGTCGCACCGCATGCCGGCCGCAGGAAGAGGTCCAGCAAGCACAGACTGAAGCCTGGCAAACTTCTCAGCCCTCTGGTTCAACAATTTAGAAATGTCACAACCAAAAACAGTGACTCCAGCAGATCCAGTGAGTACCTTTTCAGAACATCCAGTAATAAAGGTTAAAGGAGCAGTTAAAATTACAATTCTCATACTTGTGTGTGTGTGTGTGTGTGTGTTCAGGTGCTGCTACAGCTACAGGTGAGCCCACAGTGAGTTTAAATGGCTCCCCAGCCAAAGGTTCCTTTCCCACTCACGGCAGGGCACGGTCATGCACCAGCCACCTCCCCAGCTCCACCTCAGAGCCTGTGCAGACTCAGCAGCCCTGTTCCCTCAAGGGCTCTTTGTCTTCTGATAATATTTACGCGGGGCTACACGGAGACGGCACCGGCACACAAGCTCCACCCGGACAAGGTGACCACCAGCAACACACAACAGAACACCTTAGTCTAATAGACTGAAAACATGTTGATTCACCAGAGAATTAATAACAAACACGTCTGTGGTCGGGTATTTCAATGTGTGCTCCTCTTACCCTGGTGTCTTCTCCCCTCTTTGATTATACTCCTCTACAGGCTGGTCTAATTACCCTCAAACATCTGAGAGAGTGACCTATAAATCGAGTAGCAAGCCGCGAGCTAGATTTCTCAGTGGGCCTGTGTCTTTGTCTATCTGTTTGTATCTATTCTCTTCCCGCATAGCTTCATTATTTTTGTTTTCCATCATTATTATTCTTATTATTCTTATTATGTATTTCTCTACTTTTATCTCACTGATATCTTTTTTTTATGTCTTTGCCAAATATTCTGCAACACTGCTGGGTTTTCTTTCGCTTCGCCTCGTCCTTACCAATCTTGTATTTTTGCTTGTGCAGAATAAGTTGTTGCTTATTCAAACCCCTAAAACTTAAGTAAAAGTAAAGTTTTTTCAATTTCCAACAAAACTAATTTATACTCATCATTCCTGTTAATTGGACCAGTTGCCTTGTTTGAGAAGCATAAGGTTTGGATAATCAAGGCTCATTTTAATAGGAATGAGCATTATGCCACATTTCAAGTGTCTCCAGCTGATGCTTGTGCTATTTATCCACCTTAAAATGTGATGTTTGTAACAAATCCACCATGCATTTCTAGGCAATAAACTTTTGCATGCCACATCTACTGCATCCCGATCTGCTGTGACAGTTCTAATCTTTCATCTCTTTCTAAGCTCTCCCTCGCTATCCTCCCTCTTATCTCTGTCTCTAATGCTCCAACGCTGCACTTTGATATGGCTCTCTGACCACATGCATGATTTTGCTAATAAATGGAGTGTCTCGTTGCAGGGGACTGATTGCTTTGTTTGTTAGTTTGGTCCTTTTTTGTGGCAGTTTTCAGTAGCTTTATTTTGCACTGCATTCCGTTATTAAACATTATTACTGGCTAATAGGAATGAACATTTGTATGAAGACAATTTTGTCTTACAGGGTCAACACTGAAGCGACTATGTCTCGGCAAAGAGCGTGGCAGCAGTACGTAGAATTACACGTCTCACTAAAAATTCAGTCGGTCTAATCAGCTCATTATACATGACCTCGTGGTTTATGTGTTTCCTCAGGGTCTGGAGCTGGACCAGGGGCTTTCAATCCATCACAGCAGGCGGCTACCGGCACCACGCCTCCTTCTCATCAGCCAGTAAAGGGACTGGCCCAAGCTCAGGCCAATAACAGCAACAACAAGACAGCCACCTACACCGGCTCATCCATGAGTGCCAATGAAAACAACCTGCCTGAAGACTTGCAGCGGCTGATGGAGGACTGGGCCCAGGAGGTTCTTATCGTCACCCACAGGCCGCGCACTAACTCTCTGAGCATCAGCGGGCAGCAGCTTTGGAATCAGGTTGTTCCTCAAACACGTGGACAACTGGCTAGTGCTTTAGATGTGAGTTTCATGCACGTTATGTAACAGTTTGTGTTCAACCACAGACAATATTTATTTGAATATAGTGTATGAAAGCAGTACAGTGGAAGTCCTTCATATTTATATATATATAATTTTATTATAATTTTAATTTTATTATTATTGTGCGTTTCTCTCTTTTATGGCAAATTAATTGCACTAAAAATACTATAATGTAGATTAAACTGTACAAAAGCAGAAAAAAGAAGATTCCTGATTTAACAGGCACTGGGTTATTGATATTATGTTATTATATGTGTATGCTATTCAAATATTTAATTTTCTAAATAAAACCAAGTAGCCTAAAAAAATGATGACAGCACATCCAAGAAACCCCACAAACATAAACCGTAAACATATGAAGTGTTCATTTGCAAGAACAGATAAAGATACTTACGATGATTAACAAACCAACATCATTCATGCACAATAAAAAATTATTTGTGAAAATAAAGAGAGATAGAGAAAGAAAACCCAAAACAACCATATTTCTTGTTTCTAGTTTCTTGGCTGCAAAATACAACAACATTCATTATCCTTAACCGCTTATCCGCACTCGGGTCGCGGGGGGCTGGAGCTGATCCCAGCTGACATTAGGCGAGAGGCAGCTACACCCTGGACAGGTCGCCAGACTACCGCAGGGCTGACACATAGAGACAGACAATCATGCTCTCATTCACACCTACAGGCAATTTAGAGTCACCAATTAAACCTAAGTGCATGTTTTTGGAAGGAGGGTTTTATGGGAGGAAGCCGGAGTACCCGGTAAGAACCCACGCTGACACGGGGAGAAGCGCCGCAGGCGGGAGGCGAACCGGCGACCTTCTTGCTGTGAGGCGAGAGTGCTAATGTATCTGTTTTTGCACAAATATTGCCCAATTAAGCTTGTGAAAAAAAGAACAGTTTACAGTTCAGGTTTAATGGGTTGTGTAAGGACCCATTGTAGCATTCAAGTTACCAGGAACAATTGGTAATGACTTATAATGGAAAACTCAGCAGGTACAGGCCAATGCAAGTGATCACAAAAAACAGCTTGAATGCAACAGCAAAGTCTTTCAATATAGTCTCTGGCAGAGCAGCTAATCCGGCGAGACGGGCAGTTCGGAGGCAGGCAGGGTCATCTACAGGAAATCAGTTCAAGATAAAGTGCTGGATGCCAATCCGGCAATGAGTGTTTGAGAAGCAGGAGTTTTTATAGTGGCTTGATTAGTGATCAGAGGCAGCTGAGTGTAAAGAGCAGAGCTATGACAGAATCAGGCAGCAATTCGTCTACGTAATTGACTGTATTGTATAAATACGGTTAATCATTATTGTGAAGTTCAATCTCTGTTCATTATTTAACCCTGTTAGGTATCATGGACAGTTCCAGGTCCAGAGGCCTCCAGTCTTCCCCTGTCGTGGCCTGATAGCCCTGGGTCAACAACAATGACCAGCCCCTCGACGAGGCCCCATCCCAGCTATCAGCTCCGCTCTCCCGCTCCATTCAGGGCCTTGTCCTCACCTCTCTCTGTAAGCCAGTGGCCTGGGTTGCTCTTTCCCCTTCCTTCAGGAGTCTTTGCCTTTCCTGCTGTGCCCTCAGCCCAGGACGGCCCCGGCCCCATTCCAGCTCCATCGTATCAGCCGCCCGACCCCAGAGCCAGGACTCTGTAACCTGAGTAGCATTGTGTCTTCCAACTTCGTTACCAAAAAGAAATCTCATTATAGATCTAGGCAATCTTATGTGCATATCCTGTATATATTTAACCAGCATGTATTTAATCATGTGTACATACTCGTCTCCATTCTTGAGTTTTATGTTATTTGTTTAATTTGCATCAACATACCTCATGTCCATATTTCAGAACATAATCCTTGGGTGCAGTGTAATGGTAGTAGTACATTAAAAGATGTATAATTAGCCAAATCAGGCTTAAAAGAGCAGATTTTGTCATTGCTTATAAATGTACCTTACCACTCATTGAATGTACATAATGTAGTGTTAAATCATGGTACGTTTATATTAATAGTTCATGTTTGTGTTGCTCATGTCATCTCTATATCTAAGCTGCCGTGTGTATATATGAATTCTTGTTAGTCTGTACATAGCTCCTATGTTTGTACAGTTAACAGTAGATAATCCATCGGTCGGTGCTGCAGATATGTGTCTTAAAGCAACACCTTGTTAGCCGCCATCATGCCGTCACTGTGAAGACTTGACATCCTGGTCACTAGGACCGGTTGCTTTACTCTGCTCTCTCAGTCCAAGGATAGGTTTCATTCCTCATCGATGAAATGCTTCCAGCACAAGCGCTTGATATATCCTTAAGAGATTTGAATGAACTTGAATTTTATCTTCAGGTGAAAAACACCTGTGAGAGTGCCTTGAATTGCAGTTTCAGTTTTATGAAGAAAAGCATTTAGATTCAAAGCAAACACTAGATAATATATATTGGTATATATATATATATATATATATATATATATATATATATATATATATATATATATATATATGCTTTCACCTCCAAAGTTAAATTATGTGATTTGAATAATGAATGTGGATTGACACATATTTAATTTAGCAACAAAACCTAAATTATAATCTGGATGTGTTGCATAGATTGTAAAACAGAATCACTGAAGTAATTTTTTCTTGTAGGATTGCTCTACCACCTGCACCACGGCCTGCATGAATACACTGATATTCTGAATGTGCACAGGTTGATTTGGTGAGTTACAGGAGGATATTGTAAAGAGAAACTGGTAGTGAAACCATACGACAAGGAGGGCTGAAGGACTCGGCATACGAGTCAAATCATAATCATACCATACCTCTACTAATGCACTCTGTAGCTTTACATTTGGTTGCCTTTGTGGTTTTGAAGAGATTACTGTGTGGTTGTTTGATAAATGTTGATGATATGATGCCGTAAGAGGCACATGAAGAATGTGGATTATTGAGAAGCCGCAAATGTTTGACATGTAATTTGTACAATTCATAGGTTTTCTAAATTATGTTTTTTCAATGCTGGCTTCACAACTCATCCGGCTCATATGGCTATTTGTATGTATTATGGCTGACTTAATTCAAAAATCTCCAACAAATACTATGCTACCACGCTATCAGTTATTTCAATAGTCAAAGACGACAGTTTCACATCAAATACTTACTTCTCTTGTGTAACTTTTATTATCAAATGTCCCTCTGAAGAATAGTTTGTTCAATGCATCAAAGTTTTGATGGAAAAACAAAGAAGAGGCAAAAATCTATGTAGTATAGACGTAGGTTGGGGAGGCAGTCAACCTCCAGAAATCCTGGAATCAACATTTCCCAACGCTAAATCATCTTCCCCATAGAAGTAGAAGTAGAACGCACATTGCACTGTTTGCCATCGTTTTTTGGCTAGTATATAACAAAACGATTAGTTACAACATGTAAATGTGTCGGCTCTGGAGACAGACGGCTGGCTAGTTAGCTAGCTAGCACTGCCGTCGACTTTCCTCTGTGCTAAGAAGTGTCCTGGCAGCGGCAAGTGAGGTGTTAGGAGTTTTTGCTCATTTTTAGCTACTTAGCTTGCTAATTCTGCCACACTTTCATGCTACACTGGTTACAGAAAATACACCGAACCAAATCACTCATCTGGTGATAACAATCCTCTTTTCTACGCAGTGACAAGAGTAGCAGCTAGTCAAATTTTACTTATCTATCAGCTGGCTCTCCATGCTTCATGGTATCCACTGCTGATTTGGACAGGACATGAAATTGATTGGGAATGTTTGTTCTACTTCTATTCTATTTCTATGATCTTTCCAGCACCACAGAAAACATTAAACTGCAGTACAAGTAGTACTTTAATCAGTGGGTGCTGCTTTATAAAACCTCCCATGTTTGCACAGTGTGCCAGTCAATATTTGGATTTAAACTGGATATTTTGTCTTAAAGGCAGATTTTCTTCCATGATGACGTGTAGATTATTTTCCTTTTTCCTGAGAACATCTCCTATGCAGCTATTTCCTTTGTGCTTTACACAGTAACTCCTGTATTTGATCTCTTTAATGCTCGCAATGAAAGCTAGGTGTATGGTTCCTTTTGCCTGCTGTATCACCTGTTTTCCCTGCCATTTCCTGACCTCGTCAGATCGGTACTATTTCACAAAAGCTGTACATACTTGAAGACAGAAATAATAAATTCATTTTTGCTTGACACCATACAATATTAGTCATGTACTTGTTTCATGTACAGTGCATACAGAACATATAAAGCCAAACTGTCTCTGTGTATCTCAAACCACTTGTGGCTGGCGGAGTGGGAACGCTGGAGCTGCAACGACAACAGTAAAGCGCTCACTTAAGTAAGCGAAAATCGGATACATTTTTGCTCTTTCATCCTGTTGTGACAATTTCTGTTGTGACAGCTGTGTGTGTGTATGATTCCTGGCAGAGGAGGAAAGTGGGCATGTGTTTCTGCGTGTGGGTGTGCACGTAAATTATTGAAACGGAGCAGAGAGAAGGAGGAGTTTGCCCTTTTATGTACAAAATAATGTTTTCCTTCTCTGTGTGAGTTTAAGAGACAGTTTCTGTGGCCTTGGTAGCACTCTGATGGGAGCCATCATGGAGAGAGCTGTGGTGCGACTCACCCTCTTTGGGCTGCTGCTGGCTTTGGCTACCACACTACCAAACAAGGTAAGATCACAAAACATAAAGGAAAGAGCTTCCCACTGCAAGGACACTGAATCTACTGAATATATATCTACGAAACAGTGATTAAGGAGCCAAGAGAATGGAAATAAGAACATGTGTGGATATGTATTTCTCATGTTGTTGGGCCATAAACTTGTTTACACAGTCATATTGGTGCAACTTGACTGTTGTGAGCACAAAAGTGGGTCCCCATGTTAAGGGGTGAGACTTGAGATCAAGAAGTATTGTGCAAGTCATTACCATGTGAAATGGGTAAAAGTAAGGGCCCTACATATGTAACTATTATCATTAACAAATCTTAAATATGAAAAGCAAAAATAGTCTTTCATCAGTAAATTATTAAATTATACGTGATGTGTTTGTATTAATATTACTGCTGCAATGTGTATGTTGCATTTTTACTGCTACAGGTGTATATGTTACGCTAATTTTAACTCCTTTATATCCTGTTTAGAATTTTTTCTAAAGCAACCGATAATTTTCTGTAAGATTATCATATATGTACCGCTCATATCTAAAAAGTCAACTTTTCATGATGTCAAATAGTTTCCAGCTGATCTTAAAGAAGTCACAGAATGTTCTCAACAAAACAAAACCCTTCAGTTTACCAGAAATATTCAAATTCAAAATCACTGAAGTTGGGGATACATGGTTTTTACTAGACAGAAAGGATACAACAGTTTGTGAATTGTAACTACAAAAAAAAGGAAAAAATGTAGTGGAGTACAAAGTACAATATTTCCCTCTGAGATGTAAATGTACTTAGTTACTACAGGAAGGCCAATGAGATTTCACCGATACCACCCACAAACACTTTTTTTTTTTTATCACCCTCTGATCTTTGGTCAGCTGGTCTTCAGCCAACCAGATGGTTTGATTGTGAAATGTGCCTCTTCTTGTATTTGCTCAGGACGACAGGGACATCTACAGCTTTCACATCAACTCCACAGTGTCCAGTCGTTATGCAACCACTGTCATCACGAGCCGTGTGGCCAATCGGATGAATGAGTCAAAGGAAATAGAATTCCAAGTCCGGATTCCCAAGAACGCCTTCATCAGTAAATTCAGAATGTGTGTGAAAAATAATAATAATAATAATAATAATAATAATATAAAAATACATGGAAAATACATCATGGGCAATTCAGGAGTTTGTAAGTAAACAAAGACTTTTTCTTTTGTCTTCTTCAGGTTTATAGAAGGTCAAGTGTACGATGGTGTTGTGAAAGGTAAAGAGAGCGCTCGGCAGCAGTACACTGAGGCTGTGTCCCGTGGTGAAAGTGCTGGGCTGGTCAGGTACATGGATCAATGGATCACTTTATTGCCAAGTCTTTTAAAGGTTATAATTTGGTAGAAGACCCTTCTGTGTCATTTAGGATTTAGAAAGGAAAAATAATTTTCATTTTTGTAATACTTTTGTCAAATGTTTGCCTTTTCTTGCAAATAACTGGGTATGATGGATCATAACTGAGCATTAAATAGGCATTGTTTAATTTTACGGGGTAACAAGCCAGAAGGGGAAAGCACTGCTTGAATGCAATCATTATTGTGTCTGTTGCAGTTCTGTAGGGAGGACTCTGGAGGAATTCAAAACCTCTGTTACTGTGGCTGCTCACAAAAAGGTCACCTTTGAACTCACATATGAGGAGCTGCTGAAGCGAACGCTTGGAAAGTACGAGCTGCAAATCCACGCTCGACCCATGCAGCCTGTCAAAGACTTCAAGGTGTGTCTTTCAAAAAACCATGTTGGTGTAAAAACATCTCCCACGGCCAGAGCTTCTAACTATTAAATTTTGTTTTATTTGATTGTCAATGCCAGGTTGATGTGCACATTAACGAGAAAACCGGCATCAATTTCATCGAGATTAAAGGAGGACTGAGCACCAAAGACCTGGCTAATGCCATCACCAAAACACACGCCGACAAACAGGTACAGCATGCAGTGATGCAAAATCCTGTATTCAACTCCACTGGTATCTTAATTTGACTCATATCAAACTGTTTGGCATCGCAATTGCTCTGGACGTTCTATATACGGTGTTATTGTGCATCATTCTGCAACTCTCCAAGTATTATTCATAATTTTTTTTATTTGGTATATCTATATGCACTTTTTCAACAGTTTTTGCATTCTGGTGTGATGTCAAACGACATTTAATTGTATTAGTAGTGCTCAACTCTGTGAAAAGACAATAAAGTTGAATCTAATCAAATTCAACAATGAGAAAGTCTTTCACTGATAAAACCCATTCATCAACTTCTTGGTCAATAGAAAGTGTGTGAAACCTGATTCATCCTGTTTCCAGGCGTGGGTGTATTTCTACCCGACAGAGGACCAACAGAAAACGTGTGACAGCTGTGGGGAGCAGGGTATGAATGGAGATCTGGTTATTGTGTATGATGTCAACAGGGACACCTCACTGGGAGAAATCGAGGTACAGCAAGACTTAATTTCCTAGAAGATTGTTGACTTTAAATGGTCTTTTAACATTGTTTTAAAAATACCATGCTTATATCTTCCCCTGTTTTCAACAAACTTTTCTAACCAATCAAACTTTCCTCTTCCTCCCCCCAAGAAATCAGATGGATACTTCGTTCATCACTTTGCTCCGTCTAGTCTTGCCCGCATACCAAAAAATGTTGTCTTCGTTATTGATCAAAGTGGCTCAATGGGCGGCAGAAAAATAGAACAGGTACAGTATTTGAGTTTGTGAAAGATGTGCTAATTTAAAAATAAACACCTTTATTGTCTAATAAAGGGCAATTGTATTTAGTACTGGAGGCTTTTTAGTTGACATCAGATAATTACTCTGTGGTTCACTAAACAGAAAACTTTATTAAATAACCCCTTACTATTCTCTCCCCTTTTATAGAGGGGTTTGGGGTGGGGGACAGGGTGTCTTTAGGGGGAGATAGCAGGTCAACAGTAGATGCCACATAGATGTGGTGTATATAGACACAGATACAAAATGCCTCATGCGAGTAGTCAAAATATGTAAGGAATTTAAGCTTATTTAGATCAATCTTGCTATCAGAAATTGACTAAATTAGAATTAATACCTTAAATAAATTTAAGTTCCTCGGGGCACCAACCCTTTTCTTATAAAGGGGAAAAAATCAGACTCATAAAGTTACTAAACTATCAATTTGGAACACTGATTAATAATTAACTTAATGATCATAATCAAATTACCGTATTCATATTTAGCATTGGTTGGAGGAATTTGGAGTTCTTTTCATAGCAGAGGTTGGCATATCACTAAGGGACAGCATGCATAGTCCAAAAATATATTTATTCTAAAGACAAAGCAAAGCAAGTAAAATACACAATAACTAACCTAAAAGACTATTCACAATGGGTATGTGGAAGAAAAGATGTTGTGTGTGTGTGTGTGTATGTGTGTGTGTGTGTGTGTGTGTACAATATGGCCGACCGAGGACATAAAAAAGAAGAAAATCAAAATGGCAGAGCCCTTTTGTTCTTGGGATAACAAAAGACCATGCTGATTTCAAAATGTATGTTCTTAAAAAGCCAATTGAAAGTATATTGTGTGTGAATCAGTGTGTGAGCAAATCAGAGAAGTTAGTGAAGTGAGTTTATATGTATGACTTATTGTCTGTGCAAGGCAAAATTAATCATACAACTTCAAATGATACGGCTACACAAAATATTACAACAATTATAATTAACAAACACACATCAGATCAACACCATTGATTAAAGTTTAGTAATCCAAGACTGCTCCTGGACACCAGTGTGCCGAGATATTCAAATACAATAGATGAAAATAATTTTTTTATTGTATGAGAAAAAACTGCATGTTTTTTGCAACAAAATGCATGGAATTATCAAAAATGTAGATATGTTTGTAAGAGGAAACTTATTTATTGAACCTATTTTTAATCAGATTTATGGAGGTCAGAGATTTAGTGACCCCTTCAAAAATGGCCGTGCTACTTCTTCCCTGCTACTTCTTGTTGGGAAGGGGGTGTTATTTAACCCCCTTCCCAACAAGACATGACATATTACCACTTGATTCCTTAGGTTTTCTAGTTTCATAAAGGCCCAAAAAGTTCATCATGCCCACCGGCAGGCTGGTACATAATTTAATTTAACACACATGAAACATATTATTTCATGGTTTCTTACTTAAATAAAAGTTCTAATGTGTGAATGATGTTTTTGCCCAGACCCGAGTAGCATTACTCCACATCTTGAACGACCTAGCAGAGGAGGACCACTTTGGTCTTATCACTTTTGATGGCAACATTTATCACTGGAAACGAGAACTTGTTCAGGCCAACAAGGAAAACGTTGAGAGTGCCAAGACATTTGCACGGAATATCAGACATCGAGGAGGTGAGGTTTTTTAAAATGGATATGGTTTTTATGATGGGATGCAAACATTTGCAGCAGAATGGCAGTAATGATACTTTTTCATCCTAATACAGCCACAAACATTAACGATGCAGTGTTGGAAGGAGCACGTATGCTGAATGCACATCCCAGAGAAGGTTCAGCATCCATCCTCATACTTCTCACCGATGGAGACCCAAACTCAGGTAACAATAACACACACAGCAAAAAAATCAACACAAAGACCCGAATAACAGAGTCATTTTAAAGCGAAGAACTTTTTCTTCATACTGTCTCCTATTAACAAGCTAGAACCCAGAAATTTTTGATTTTGATGATCATGGACTTTTAAATAAGATAAACTCCTACACTGTTCATAATTAAGTGTAATTGTCTTTACAGGGGTGACAAATGTCGAAGTAATCCACTCAAATGTCAGGCAGGCCATTGCAGATAAATTCCCACTCTACTGTCTTGGTTTTGGTTTTGATGTCAAGTTTGAGTTCCTTGAGAAGATGTCACTGCAGAACAACGGTGTGGCCCGACGGATTTATGAAGACTCTGACGCAGATTTACAGCTGAAGGTTTTCAAAAAACTTGCTTCAATATAAATACTTTGTGATGCAATTTGCTACATTTCCGTAGATAAAATTGATTATGGAGAGATTAAACAAACATACCGACTGTCAACAGGGTTTCTATGAAGAGGTGGCTACTCCTCTATTGATAGATGTGACAATGATCTATAACGGTGGGACCAATCTAACCCAGACCAACTTCAGCCAGTTTTATAATGGCTCTGAGATCGTGGTGGCTGGTCAGATCACTGACAATGACATCGAAACCTTTACTCCACAAGTTGTGGCCATTTCGGTAAGGATCACTCAGCACTGCACAGCATCCATAATCCTCTGAAAGGTTGGTGAAATTATGCTTACATGATAATTAATTCTTCTATGACAGAGGAGTAGAAAGGTGACCTTTTCTGAAACTAACACCACTGTGGAGTCCACTGGAACAGTTTCCAACAGCCACATCCAGAGGGTCTGGGCCTACCTCACAGTCAAACAGCTTCTGGAGAAAGAGTAAGTGTGGTGTCGACCAAGTTTTCTCTTTGTTCTTGTTTGTAATAAATTATTTATTATTATTATTATTATTATTATTATTATTATTATTATTATTATAACAATAATAATAATAATGCATTTGATTTTAAGAGTGCTTTTGAAAGGTACACAAAGTCTCTTAACATAACAAATTTGAGACACACACAAATACGAAAAGGTTGGTTTGAGTTGATTTTTGAAGGCGTGGAGTGAATCTGAATTGCGGATGTGTGTAGGGAAGGAGTTCCAGAGTAAGTTAGTAAGTACATTTTATTCATGAAGCGTTTTTCACAGGCAAAAAGTCACAAAGTGCTTCACAAGGGCATAAAACAACATACAGTCAAACAGAGAAAAACACAATACAACAGGAAAACACAATTAAAACGTAGACGTCTAGTTGACCAGGTACATACAGTCAACGAAATGCCTGTCTAA
The DNA here is from genome assembly GCF_030273125.1 of Centropristis striata. Lineage (NCBI taxonomy): Eukaryota > Metazoa > Chordata > Actinopteri > Perciformes > Serranidae > Centropristis > Centropristis striata. Next base: position 6,842,222 of record NC_081519.1, on the reverse strand, counting down.
ACAGATATGTCTTAATCTGAGAGCGTTCCAAAGTTTAGGTGCTATGGGTTCAGAGGGTTGGGGCAGCAGTAGAAAAGGCTCTGTCGCCAACGGTGTGGTGCTTGGTCCTGGTGATGGGGGTCAGAAGGTTGGCATTGGAAGATCTGTGAGGTATGGGAGAGCAAAGTTATTGAGGGCTTTGTAGGTGATAAGCAGGATCTTGAAGTGGATTCGGTGCTGGATAGGGAGCCAATGAAGGTGCTGAAGTATAGGTGTCATGTGTTCTCTGGAGCGGGAGTGGGTGAACAATCAGGCAGCTGAGTTTTGGACATATTGTAGTTTTTGAAGGTTGGTGGAGCGGAGGTCATAAAGAATGCTGTTGCAATAGTCAAGTCTGGAGATTATGAAAGGAGAGGGGAGGTGGGATTTGGGGCCAATGATAAGGATTTTTGATTTGTTGCAGTTGAGTTTGAGGAAGTTGCTGTTTATACAGGTTTTTATGTCAGTGAGGCAGTTTGTGATGGCGTGATGGGTATCGTCGGCGTAGCAATGAAATTGTAGTCCATGATGGCGTATGATGTGACCCAGGGGTAGCATGTACGTGATGAATAGGAGGGGACCAAGCACTGAGCCTTGGGGGACACCATGTGTAACTGGGATGATATGGGATTTGCAGTTATTGATGTAGATGATCTGTCCGAGAGGTAGGATTTCAGCCAGGAGAGTGCAGAGCCAGTGATGCCAATGCATGATTGCAGACGACTGAGGAGGAGTGGTCAATGGTGTCGAAATTACTGAAGGAATGCAACACTCATAATTGTGTTATCAGTAATCAGTTAATTAAGTCTCTAAAGTGTAATCAAATGAAATGCACGGAAACTATCGCTTCAGATCAAGAGCTGGCTGGAAAGCTCTGATCCACTCTGCCTTTTTACCGGTCAACCTAGAGCAAACAGTTGTGGTGGGCCGTGCGTACGCTAAAATACAGAATTTCTCCATGAGGGAGAAAGGGTAGGTGTTCATCATTTTAGAGACTTTCACTTTTCTATGTGGGAAACCACGTTAAATTAAATGTTAATCATAGCAGAGCATTTTAACATACTTTAATGAACTTTATCATACTTCATTGTCATGTCAACTCACATCGTTGAAACATATGTACACACATTGTAACACAGGCTGCTGTTATCTGGAGCTGAGAAGGAGAACGTGAAGAAAGAGGTCTTGGAGCTGTCGCTGAAGTATAACTTTGTAACCCCGCTCACATCCATGGTGGTCACCAAGCCTCCGGGGGAGAACACAGATGTGCTCCATAAACCCAAGGAAGGGGAAGCACACAGTCCACCCATGTCAGGTGGAGCATGGGCAAAACATCAACCTGTAGCGCACAGTCCATCATCTGGAGGGTTGGGAGGAGGTCTCTCATTTAAAATGAGAACGATATCTTTCAGTGCAGGCAGTTCTTCAGGATGTAAGCAACAAAACACAAAACAAACACAATAGGAAATCAAGTTTCAACATTTTTCTCTTGTGCAGTTATTGCATTTAATAAGAACTGTCTGCAATTTGTGGGTGGCACTTGTATTACTCAATCAACATCACATATTTGTTCTTAGACAGTTGATCAATTTACAATAATTAACTATTTGATAAGCAGAATTAATTAAATTGTGTTTTATTAACGGTTTGAAATAAAATAATTAATTCAGTTAATATAAACATGCATTGCAATACAGGCTAATTTGTCAACATCTTAGTATCTTTAAGTATATTAATAACTGTATGTTAATTATTCATCATCATCTTTTTCTTTTTAGTACCCAGATATCCAGATATGATCATTGGTAAGCATCTGAACTGCTCTGACATGACAGATACACTAACTAATAACTCATCTAGTTAATGTAAACACAAATTGCTAATAGGTAGCTTGAGTGTCATGCAACAAGGCAAACCGTTTTGCACCAACACAAGCTAGTTTGTCAACATCATTGATTTTTTTAAATAAATAAAACTGTTTTCTATTGTTTACATTATGTTAAGAAAATGAACAGAAAAAGTAATTTTAATTTAAAAAATTGATTTGATCATCTTTTTCTTTTTAACAGGAGCAAGTGGTGTTCCAGGTTTACCAGGCACGCACATACACACACACACACACACACACACACACACACACACACACACACACACACACACGCGCACACACACTTGTATTGGTCATTCAAAATAACATTTTTGTGTATGCCTATAGACAGTTGATCAATTAACACATCATTTTAATACTTTTTTTTAAATTAAATGATTAAGACACACTGGATGGTGCAAGCTAATTTACAGGTCATGAACATTTTTAAAGTAAATTAACCATTAAGTGTCTCAATTTCATGTTATCATCTTTCTATTTTTAACAGGAGAACGTGTTCGTCCAGGTTTACCAGGTACACACACACACACACACACACACACACACACACACACACACACACACACTTGTATTGGTCAATCAAAATAACATTTTTGTGTATGCCTATAGACAGTTGATCAATTAACACATCATTTTAACCCTTTTTTTTTTTAATTAAATGATTAAGACACACTGGATGGTGCAAGCTAATTTACAGGTCATGAACATTTTTAAAGTAAATTAACCATTAAGTGTCTCAATTTCATGTTATCATCTTTCTATTTTTAACAGGAGAACGTGGTCTTCCAGGTTTACCAGGTACACACACACACACACACACACACACACACACACACACACACTTGTATTGGTCAATCAAAATAACATTTTTGTGTATGCCTATAGACAGTTGATCAATTAACACATCATTTTAATACTTTTTTAAAAATTAAATGATTAAGACACACTGGATGGTGCAAGCTAATTTACAGATCATGAACATTTTTAAAGGAAATTAACCAAAGTGTCTCAATTTCATGTTATCATCTTTCTATCTTTAACAGGACAACGTGGTCTTCCAGATTTACTAAGTACACACACACACACACACACACACACACACACACACACACACACACAATAAAAACAGCTCTATTGTAATTTCATGTTTTCATCTTTAACAGAGCAACATCCTCCAACACAGAAGATATCAAGCATAGAAACACTTATGAACTGTTGTGACACGACAGATACACTATTGATAATTGAATATTGATATGTACAACACATTTGTGCTGCTTGTCTTGAATGCTGTGAACGGTTATTAAGTTGTTATTAACGATAAACGTAAGATGTTAATGTTAGCCTTTGTTGTAAGCTAACGCTAGCCTGCTAGGTCTAACAAGCTACCTAGCACAGGCTGCCTGGTCAAATTGCAATTAAACACATCAAATAAAATGAATGATATACATTTAAGTTGGCCTTGTTGGTCATGATAATCCTGCCCCCAGGCCCTGATGTAAGCGGATCTTGTTTCAAGACCAGCAAAGAGTTGGTGCAGCTCTGGAACCAGATTTCCTGGCCGAGAGCCGAGATCTGCACCATGACATTTAACATGACAGATATCCTTTTAATTAAGTATATATATTGTGTGCTCTATACAAAGTTGCACACCAATTATACTTTGGAATTTTTTTAAATCACAACAAGCAAATATATACAATTTATATAATTAGTTTAGGCCTGTGGATGACTTACAAAGATTAGAAATCGTGTGTATTAACTGGTTTGTTTTAAAGCCGAGGTTTGGTGACAGAATATATAGGTATAAATAATTGAAACATCCTCTCCAGCTAATTAAATACCCTCTAATGCTTTGCAATATAAATGCATATAACTGGCTTTGTGTAAAGTTATTGACATTTCTTTCTCTTAAATTTTTCTGTAAAGAGCATCCCTCCATTGTGCCAGACAGAGCGACTGAAGGTAAAGTATCTTATGGATGCAATTCTTGGTATATTTTGATTTTTTTTATAAACAGTTAAATCATAAGCCTGCCAGAGACAAGAAAGGCATCATAAAGTGTAGACTGTAACACGTTTGTGTGTGTGTGTGTGTGTGTGTGTGTGTGTGTGTGTGTGTGTGTGTATACAATAAGCCTAGAGTATCTTTTGTGGGGTGAAGAAAGGTTGTATTTAGCCAGTTGATCAGTTTTTAACCAAGCCGTTCTTGTCTGTGACAATAAAAACAAATTGTTATATATAATTATTTTCATGATAGTCTTTAATACTTTCTGTCAATGCCACACAAGTACAGGCCTGCTTTTACCTTGAACATATTTAAATCTCAAATGGCATGTTGATGATCACTGGTTAACCATTATTAAACATGATAAAATACATTTTGGTTAGTAAACTGGTATTGAGAACAAAAGCATTTTCCCAACATGTGTCTCTGTGTTCCTCTCCAGCTCCTCTCTCCCACAGGTTTTTACTAAAATCTGAGAATCTGACTCTTCCACTATGCTTCGACATCCCTGGAGGTTTTCGCCTTAAACTACTCCATCATCCCACCAGGGGTCAGTAATGTTCCTCTTTGTGACATCACAGTTTCCCAACAAGTCCTTAAAACCATACGACCACAAGTTATTTGACCTACCCCCAAATATGACCCACAGAAGCCTTTCCGTTAATTGCGTCCATTATTCAACCTGTTGCTCTCTATATGTGAAAGAAAATCAGTATTATAGTCAACCCATAATTATCCCCTAGTTTGCAGTAGGGCTGTTCATCTTCCCTGGTCTCACGATTTGATTCGATTCCCCGATGCATCACGATGCATTACATCCTTGATTTTTTTATATTACACCAGATGGTTACTTTTTCATCAATAAATACTACTGGTCTGATAACTGTGGGTTCACTTTTTATTATTTAAAGTGCTTTACAAAATGTATAGCCGACTTTTGGAGTCAAGTTGTAACTTCTAACAACTTCCTACTGCTCTAAGGACATTTCTGATCTTGAATGTGGAAAACATCACGTCTGAACAGACAACAGACAGCAGATGAACTTAGGATATTAATACTAAAAGGGCATCAAACTGCAGTAAGAAACATCAATGATAACAAAAAGAAGTTTGTATACTAGTGCAGTGTACTCCTCAATATAACTGAACATAAAATATCAAAACAGTAAATTTAATTGTTAACCAAAATAAATAGTATAGGCCTATCCTACTACTCACATTATCTGTCTGATTATCAGTTATCCATTATGGACTGTCACTGCATTGATACAGAATCATCCACATCTGGATTGCGATGCATGGATTATACTGTTTTTTTTAACACCCCTAGTTTGCAGTGATCGAAAGTAACCAAGTACATTTACTCAAATACTGTATTTCAGTGCAATTCTGATATTCTTTTACTTTACTCAGTATTTGTATTTCATGCTACTTCATTCTACTTCTCCAGAAAATGTTAGACAGAGTTATTATTCTTTTAACTCAACCACACTTATTTGACACATGTATTTATGACAAAAGAAACAGTATGTGAATTGAACAAAATTCATGATTGCTAAAGATTGAACCAGTGTCTTCCAACATTTATTGCTTGTGACCACTTGTGACCCCCCCATTTAAGGCCTTAAGAGGTCAAAAGCAAAGGCAAAGATTACAGAAAAGTGAAAAAAAAGGACCTTTACTTGTAGTAAAGTTTTTTTGTTTTTTTTTACCATGTCGTTACTTTGACTTATGTTAAAGATTTGCAGTATATACATGTTTTGTATAAATGTGGCATTGAGTTGTATTTGTTCTCTTTTGTATCAGAGCTGTCTGTGAATGGTGAGCTTGATTCAGTCATGAATGGAGGCTTCAAAAAGATTGTCATCCACTTAAACACTGACCTGCATGTTGAGGTGGACACCAATGAAATCATTGTACGAGACGGACAGACGCTGACACGCCACAGTGGACAGGATGTCTTCACAGCTGGAAGGTGACGTTGCATTGAAATGGTTCCGACCAAGCAATAGTCAGGCCCACCACTTCCTGTTACACTGTTTCCATTATTTATGCTAAACTAAGCTCACCAACTGTCGGCTGTTTAGTCATATTTACTGCAGCCAGCAGCCGCTTTGCAGTCTGGAGAGTGTTACCAATTTGTATGTAACTCACTGAAAGAAAGCAAATCATCATTTCCTGAGATATTCCTGTAAGTAAGTACAAACAGTTCAAAAGAAAGTTAAGATGATGCGCCTATTTTTCTAGTTTGTCCGTGATAAAGCGGGACAAGGAAATAGATGTTGCAGTTGGAGACACACGCGTGGTCATCCTAATTCATGTGAAGGATGGAGAAAAATTCCTCTGGCCGGTTTTAAGACAGCAGCCACTGGAAGAGAACGTCACAGGAATTTTAGGTGGGTGAAAAAGCTGTTGTATTGAATCAATGTTTGCACCCAACAGCCGTGGGTAATGGAAAATAATTCATTAAAAAACAAATGTGTTTTTCAGTGTCATTGCTTCATTGTTTGTCCTCTGTGTGTCCAGCTCTGAAGCCAGCAGTTTATGAGGAGCTGCAACAAACTCCCTCAATCAAACTTAAGATCAAAGACAAGGAGGTTTACGTAACCAGGTACATATTAGTTATAAAATAAGAAAGCTGTTTAAGAATGCTTTCATTATTATTACTCTATCATACACAAAGATATTTGAATATCTATGTCTTTTGTAGGGCCAATGCTGTCGACTACAGTATCGTCTCCACTCCGACACTGGACTGCTGGCTCGCGTATGTTGAGTCTGCCCTGCAGAGACGCCTGGATGATTTCATCGTTACACAACTTTAACTGGGAACCATGTTGAATCACTTGCAGAGATTTCATGTAAAAGGAAAACATTGATCATGGCAAAAAGACTTTCCAGCTGTTACTAACATAGATAAATAAATAATGTCCCAGATCTTCCTTTGTCTTGAATTAACTTATTTCAATAATATTAATTAATAACTTCCATTAAATATGTAATGTACATAACTACTAAATACTTACATTTGTTACGTAAATTCTGTAATAAACGTGTTTGAACCCAAACTGAGATGAAAATATGTTTTGCTCAAAACATAATTGAGAATGCAGTTTTACTGTCTGGGAACAAAACACTTTAGGGACAGGGTTGTGCATACGTCTGTTTATCCTCCTTGATATCAGAGTGAAAGCAGTGAGATATTAAGGCAGGGCAAGGCAGGTTTATTTATGTAGCACTATAGCAGCAACAAGGCTTCACACAGCTACAGTGATTCACACGACATCAAATCATCATGACAAAGGGCAGAAAAACATTAAAAGTGGACAAAGAAAGATCATTAAAACAAAACCTTAAAAATCAAAGGGAGAGAAAAGAAAACAGAACTGTTACAGTAATCATATCTGTGACACGAACATTCCATGCAATACACACCCATTATAACACACCCATGTTGAATCACTTGCAGAGATTTCATTTAAAAGGAAAATAAATCAAACACTCATTAATCATGGAAAAAAGACTTTCCGCGTGCTACTAACATAAACAAATAAATAATATTCCTGATCTTTCTTTGTCTTGAATTACCTTATTTCATTAATATTTAGCAGAGCTGTACCTTTAGCTTCCTGCCAGTTTGGACTCTGCTTAGCATCTCAGTACTTTGCAAATAAAGAATGCATCAAAATGAGCCTGCAACCCTACAACTAAACTTCATTCTCAATTATGTTTCAAGGGAAACGTCTTTTTCTTCCAGATCTTACTTTATAATTTAAGCCTGTATCGGGTGTGGGTCAGGACTAGGGATGGTCGTTAAGAATTTTGTCGATGACGTGGAATTTTTAATCGATCTTTGTATTTTTTAATTTCAATTTTATCTATGACTGCGTATCGGTATTCACTGACCTGAAACATGGCCGAGCTCTCAGTTCAGCTGAGAACGGCCATAGGTGAATCAGCCAATGAGCTGAGAATTAAGATGAATAAAGCTACAGTTTGCCAACTGAAAGTTGCAATAACAATTATTATAAAACACAGAGAAGTGGTGACGTTATCTTTACAGATTAATAATTATTGAGTTGGCAGGTTTCTTCCAATTTCTTCCAAAATTATCTCTGTATATCTCTTTTCAAATCAATGTATTCTGTGTTTGCATGACAATTCCTAGCAAAGTGGGCAGACTGTACATGATGCTATGACGATTGATTTCTGTTAGTTATGTGAGTTACTCCCGGCAGAATGCAGAGGAGGAAAGTGGGAAGGGGAGTTTGCCCTTTTAAAAAAACTGTACACATACATGCTGTCCTTATCAGTTTGAGATAAAACGAATTTCAGCTGCCTCAGTTGCACTCTGGTAGGAGCCATCATGGAGAGAGCTGTGGTGCGAATCACCCTCTTTGGGCTGCTGATGGCTTTGGCTACCACACTACCAAACAAGGTAAGATCACAAAACATAAAGGAAAGAGCTTCCCACTGCAAGGACACTGAATCAGTTCAATTATCTGTATCTTACCGCTGATTAATGAACAGACAAACAGTGGTTTAGGTATCTGTCTTCTAGGTTAAGGGGCCTGCTAACTGTCATGTTCATCGTTGTTTCATAATGTTTGCTACTGTGTGATTTGTGTATGTGGGCGGGGGTCTGTATTTGGATTACTCTTGTTGAGGGGACAATGCCAAATAACGTTAATCCATCCAATAATGGGGTTCAGACTTATGGTTTGGGTTATGTTAAAGCAGCAATTTCGGGGACTTATTGGAAGAAAACAATTCAATGTTTTGAGAAAAACAAAATTAAGGAGAATGGGGTGTTTCTGCAGTTTCACCAACAAAATGTGACTGATACCACCCACCAATTGTTTTTCTGATCTTTGGTCAGCTGGTCGTCAGCCAGCAAGGTTAACCAAGCCATTTATTTGATTGTGAAATGTGCCTCTTTCTTTATTTGCTCAGGACGACAGGGACATCTACAGCTTTCACATCAACTCCACAGTGTCCAGTCGTTATGCAACCACTGTCATCACGAGCCGTGTGGCCAATCGGATGAATGAGTCAAAGGAAATAGAATTCCATGTCCGGATTCCCAAGAACGCCTTCATCAGTAAATTCAGAATGTGTGTGAAAAATAATAATAGTAATAATAAAAATACATGGAAAATACGTCATGGGCTATTCAGGAGTTTGTATGTAAACAGACTTTTTCTTTTGTCTTCTTCAGGTTTATAGAAGGTCAAATGTACGATGGTGTTGTGAAAGGTAAAGAGAGCGCTCGGCAGCAGTACACTGAGGCTGTGTCCCGTGGTGAAAGCGCTGGGCTGGTCAGGTACATGGATCAATGGATTACTTTATTGCCAAGTCTTTTATAGCTTGTTTCATATTTTGCCAATTCAACTAAACCAGTCCTATAAAGTTACTAAACTGTCTGTTTGGAACTCAATGATACATTGATAATTGATTTCATAAATATAACAAAATTTCCATATTAATATTCAGTTCAGGACGAAGGAAATGTAGTGCTTTTCATAGAAGAGGTTGGCATCCCTCATATGTGTACAAAATTAAATGGACAGCATGTATAGCGAAGTAAAGCAAAACAAAACAACAATCAAAGTGTCAGGTTAGAAATAATTAGTTGATAGAGTTAAATTGCATGCACAACCTAGTGTCTGTATAAAGCAAGACTAACATTCAACTTCAAGTGGTGTGGCAAAACCTAACATCAATAACCTCCACAGATATCACAACAATAATACTTCAATTACAGGTTAAAATCTTGTGCTTAGCCTTTTGCTTGTTGCTATCTTAATTTCCGCTCAGTACATCACCACGTGCATGAATGCAGGGGTAATAGAGGTAAAGCAGAAAAAGTTTAAAGAGTTGGTTCCTTGTTGATATACATGTATAGTCTGTTGCTGGGTGTGGTTGCAGACTGGTCATTGCTGTCTTCCAGGGTAAGTTGCTCGCTGTAAACCCAGTCTGTTGGCTCCTGCTGCATTTAGAGCGTTTGAGAGACCTTCTGTCCTGGTCTCTGGCTGAGTGCTGTTGTAGTTAACTTTGTGTTCACTAATCAAAATCTTGATGTACAGAGCAGTCTGGGGCCCAGTGGCGTCAGAACCTCTTCTCTCTGGAGAGAGAGCTCAGCTGGAGGCTCTAAGCCTGTCCTCTGAGGAAAGGACACTGGAGAGAAAGAGCAGTGGTGGCAGAAGTTTTTTCTCACCAATGACATTATCACACATCTGTAGGGGCAATAAAATGCAACTCAGTCCTCTGGCTGAGTTTTTGGGTTTGTTCCTTCTGTTTGAAAACAAAAGAATCTACAATGCTGTTGCCTTTACGTTCAAAACAGTCCAGTATGTACAAATGATCAAAGTCTATCTGTGGCATACCTGTGGTCCCAGCGTCTGTGATGATGGGTCATAACTGAGCATTAAATAGGCATTGTTTAATTTTACGGGGTGACAAGCCAGAAGGGGAAAGCACTGCTTTAATGCAATCATTATTGTGTCTGTTGCAGTTCTGTAGGGAGGACTCTGGAGGAATTCAAAACCTCTGTTACTGTGGCTGCTCACAAAAAGGTCACCTTTGAACTCACATATGAGGAGCTGCTGAAGCGAACGCTTGGAAAGTACGAGCTGCAAATCCACGCTCGACCCATGCAGCCTGTCAAAGACTTCAAGGTGTGTCTTTCAAAAAACCATGTTGGTGTAAAAACATCTCCCACGGCCAGAGCTTCTAACTATTAAATTTTGTTTTATTTGATTGTCAATGCCAGGTTGATGTGTACATTAACGAGAAAACCGGCATCAATTTCATTGAGATTAAAGGAGGACTGAGCACCAAAGCCCTGGCTAATGCCATCACCAAAACACACGCCGACAAACAGGTACAGCATGCAGTGATGCAAAATCCTGTATTCAACTCCACTGGTATCTTAATTTGACCCATATCAAACTGTAACTAAATGTTTGGTACCGCAATAGTAATGCCGTAATAGTTGTATCAGTAGTGCTCCACTCTGTGAAGAGACAATAAAGTTGAATCTAATCAAATTCAACAGTGAGAAAGTCTTTCACTGATGAAACCCATTCATCAACTTCTTGGTCAATAGAAAGTGTGTGAAACCTGATTCATCCTGTTTCCAGGCGTGGGTGTATTTCTACCCGACAGAGGACCAACAGAAAACGTGTGACAGCTGTGGGGAGCAGGGTATGAATGGAGATCTGGTTATTGTGTATGATGTCAACAGGGACACCTCACTGGGAGAAATCAAGGTACAGCAAGACTTAATTTCTTGGAAGATTGTTGACTTGAACTTTGTTTAAAAAAATACCAGTCAAACTTTCTTCTTCCTCCCCCCAAGACATCAGATGGATACTTCGTTCATCACTTTGCTCCATCCAGTCTTGCCCGCATACCAAAAAATGTTGTCTTCATTATTGATCAAAGTGGCTCAATGCACGGCAAGAAAATACAACAGGTACAGTCAATAATTAGTCTGTGATGCACTTTACAGAACGCTTTAACAAACAAATATTATTATATGGTTTCTTACGTTAATAAATGTTTTAATTCCTATCAAGTTCATGCATTTCCACTTTTGGGATGACTTAAGGCACATATTATCTTGATGTTTGAATGATGTTTTTGCCCAGACCCGAATAGCATTGATCCACATCTTGAATGACCTGGCAGAGGAGGACCACTTTGGTCTTTTCACTTTTGATAGCAACCTTTTTCACTGGAAACGAGAACTTGTTCAGGCCAACAAGGAAAACGTTGAAAGTGCCAAGACATTTGCACGGAATATCAAAGATAGTGGAGGTGAGGTTTCTTTTAATTAATATTTGATGAAGGCATGTGAACATTTGCAGCAGAATGGCAGTAGTGATGCTTTACCCCCCCCCCCCCATCCTAATACAGCCACAGACATTAATGAAGCAGTGTTGGAAGGAGCACGTATGCTGAATGCACATCCCAGAGAAGGTTCAGCGTCCATCCTCATACTTCTCACCGATGGAGACCCAACCTCAGGTTACAATAAATTACACAGTAAAGAAATTAACATAAAGACCCAAATAACAGAGCCATTTCAAAGAACTTTTTCTCCCGTTAACAAGCTAGAACCCATACATTTTGGATTTTGATGATCGTGGACTTTTAAATAAGATAAACTTCAACACTGTTCATAATTAAGTGTATTTGTCTTTACAGGGGTGACAAATCTCGAAGTAATCCATTCAAATGTCAGGCAGGCCATTGCAGATAAATTCCCACTCTACTGTCTTGGTTTTGGTTTTGATGTTAATTTTGAGTTCCTTGAGAAGATGTCGCTGCAGAACAACGGTGTGGCCCGACGGATTTATGAAGACTCTGATGCAGATTTACAGCTGAAGGTTTTCAAATCACTTGCTCCAACATAAATACTTTGTGATGTGATTTTCTTCATTTTTCGTAGATAAAATTGATTATGGAGAGATTAAACAAACATACCAACTGCCAACAGGGTTTCTATGAAGAGGTGGCTACTCCTCTATTGATAGATGTGACAATGATCTATAACGGTGGGACCAATCTAACCCAGACCAACTTCAGCCAGTTTTATAATGGCTCTGAGATCGTGGTGGCTGGTCAGATCACTGACAATGACATCGAAACCTTTACTCCACAAGTTGTGGCCATTTCAGTAAGGATCACTCAGCATTGCACAGCATCCATAATCCTCTGAAAGGTTGGTGAAATTATACTGACATGATAATTCATTTTGACTATGACAGAGGAGTAGAAAGGTGATCTTTTCTGAAATTAACACCACTGTGGAGTCCACTGGAACAGTTTCCGACAGCCACATCCAGAGGGTCTGGGCCTACCTCACAGTCAAACAGCTTCTAGAGAAAGAGTAAGTGTGGTGTTGACCAACTCTTTTCCTTTGAACAAGCATCTTTCCGTGCTGCTGCATGCTCTGATAGCAACTTCCAGCTGATACTGCTCAGTTCCACACTCCAAACCTTTTTTCACTGAGAATTCAAACTCATATTAACTCTCAAACTCTCATATTACTACTCAGTTATTTAAGTCTATAAAATGCTATAAAAATAAAATGTAAACATGAATAAAATATTCAGAGAAGGCCAATGAGTATTTCACATTTTTCAATTGTTGTTGTTTGACTTTCTAACAAGCTATTGACCGTTCAAGGTCCAAAGTTCAGCTTTAGTGTCAATATACGCATCACACTCTGAAGACCACGTCCACCTGGGAGGAAAACTATCGGTGCCACAATTCACAACAATGGGTGAAACCCTAAAAAAATGCCAGTTTCTAGCTAAAACTATTAGATTTAAGCATATCATTTGATTATTTTTGCACTCTATAACAGAAGGGACAAGATGGCTGTTAGCAAGCTAATGTAAACAATCTGAGGCTCTCAATACTGCACAGCTTTCTGATTTATCCAAATTCTACTACAACATGAGTTACATACTGTCAAACTGTGCGATCCTGATAACTCAGTTTCTGGCAGTTTAGGCTAAAGGTCACTATGTTACCTGTGCTACTTGTGTTGTAGTCCAATGTGAATAATCCAGAAAGCTATGCAGCATTAGTGTCTTAGCTTGCTAACACACAGTTAACATTAGCTTGCTAACAGCCAGCTTTTCCTTTCTGATTGACATAGAGTGCTAAAATAATCATATGAAATGCTTTAATCCCATGGTTTTAGTTAGAAACAAACATTTTGTTAGCGTGTCAGCCCATGATTTTTCACAATGGTGCCTGAGCCTGTGGCCCACTCATTGCATCTGTAGTAGACTATTACAAACTGGGTGTCTGTGGCGTCATTCAACATGTTTAAAACATATGTACACACATTGTAACACAGGCTGCTGTTATCTGGACCTGAGAAGGAGAATGTGAAGAAAGAGGTCTTGGAGCTGTCGCTGAAGTATAACTTTGTGACCCCGCTCACATCCATGGTGGTCACCAAGCCTCCAGGGGAGAAGACAGATGTGCTCCATAAACCCAAGGAAGGGGAAGCACACTTTCAACCATCGTCATCAGTACTTCACTCCCATCCAGTCTCAGCCATAATAGGTAAATGTAACAGGAGACACACCAGCTTTAGCTGTATGCAACACAAATGTCTGAGTGTCTTGGTAGATATGTGGTTACAGTGCATGTTGCTGCAGTGTCTCAGGTTTTTCATTTCCTGAGAACAAAAGCATGGTTTATTCCACATCTGCATTTTCATCTGCATAACTGTAATGATCACCTCATGATTTAGTCCTTCAGTCTTCTTAGCAGAAGTGTTAAGAAGGTGGTTCTTACAACAACACTTACACTTGTAACAGCACTTTCTAAAACCCAAAATAACAGAGTAAGTTGTTAATAGCTGATACTATAATAGCTGATACTAGCAAAACACAGCAATAACTTGAAATGTAAAATATTTTGAGTTTTTGGAAGCTTTTTTATGTTACTGACTACAGTTGTAACAAATGTGTATTTTTTAAGAAAATGCACATGCAAGTAAGATGTTGTTAAATTATCAAATCTCCAGGTATAATCCATGTCGTGACTGATACCGAATATAAGCTTCTTTATGCATTTCTGATTTCTGATTTTTCTGATTGTTTTTATTAAGATTCTAACCAGCCATGTTCAAATAAAGAGCACTGAGGCAGCATATTCCTCCACCAAAGCTGAACAATCCTCTAAAGACGAAAACTTGAATAGATTTTTTCTGCATTTACATCTTGAATACTGAATACTACATATTGAACACACTTGAATTATAGGTGTGTGTGTGTGTGTGTGTGTGTGTGTGTGTGTGTGTGTGTGTGTGTGTATTTAAGTCAATGTTATATAAAGCTTGTGCTTAACTAGTGAGGACTTGAATGACGTGTATTTAGAAGGTTTACAAGCTGAGGTTTGGTGTCAGAATATGGGTGTCAATAATTGCAATATGCTCTTCAACCATACAATCTCATTTTGGAATATACATATATATACATAACTGGCTTTGTGTGCATTTATTTACAGATTATGAATATGATGACATGGCTGACCTGCTTGAAGGTAGTGGATCTCATGGATGTATTTCATAATGATATTGTTCTGAAACCAAACTCTTTTTGTTCGAAATAGCTGTGTGGATGACTTGTAAAGATCAATAGAAAAATGTGTGGATAAACTGGTTTGCTTTGAAACTGACGTTTGGTGACAGAATATATGTATCAATAATTCTCTTAACTTAGTATGATACCCTCCAAAGCTTTGCAATATTAATGAGTATAATTAGCTTTGTGTGACTTTTTTGGTGGTTTGGTGACAGAATATATAGGTATAAATAATTGAAATATCCTCTCCAGCTAATTAAATACCCTCTAATGCTTTGCAATATAAATGCATATAACTGGCTTTGTGTAAAGTTATTGACATTTCTTTCTCTAAAATTTTTCTGTAAAGTGCATTCCTTCATTGTGCCAGACAGAGCGACTGAAGGTAAAGTATCTTATGGATGCAATTCTTGGTATATTTTGATTTTTTTTTATAAACAGTTAAATCATAAGCCTGCCGAAGACAAGAAAGGCATCATAAAGTGTAGACTGTAACACGTTTGTGTGTGTGTGTGTGTGTGTGTGTGTGTGTGTGTGTGTGTGTGTGTGCACAATAAGCCTAGAGTATCTGTTGTGGGGTGAAGAAAGGTTGTATTTAGCCAGTTGATCAGTTTTTAACCAAGACGTTCTTGTCTGTGACAATAAAAACAAATTGTTATATATAATTATTTTCATGATAGTCTTTAATACTTTCTGTCAATGCCACACAAGTACAGGCCTGCTTTTACCTTGAACATATTTAAATCTCAAATGGCATGTTGATGATCACTGGTTAACCATTATTAAACATGATAAAATACATTTTGGTCAGTAAACTGGTGTTGAGAACAAAAGCATTTTCCCAACATGTGTCTCTGTGTTCCTCTCCAGCTCCTCTCTCCCACAGGTTTTTGCTAAAATCTGAGAATCTGTCTCTTCCACTGTGCTTCGACGTCACTGGAGATGTTCGCCTTAAACTACTTCATCATCCCACCAGGGGTCAGTGATGTTCCTCTTTGTGCCATCACAGTTTTCCTTAAATTCCTCGAACAGCCTTGTCAAACCCAAACCCCTACCAAATCTGTTGTCTTTTGTATCAGAGCTGTCTGTGAATGGTGAGCTTGATTCAGTCATGAATGGAGGCTTCAAAAAGATTGTCATCCACTTAAACACTGACCTGCATGTTGAGGTGGACACCAATGAAATCATTGTACGAGACGGACAGACGCTGACACGCCACAGTGGACAGGATGTCTTCACAGCTGGAAGGTGACGTTGCATTGTGATGTTCCCAACCAAGAAATAGTCAGGCCCACCACTTCCTGTTACACTGTTTCCATTCTTTATCCTGAGCTAAGCTAATTTACTGTTGTCTGTATATTAATTTAAGTGACTAAGATTTTCCTGTAAGTAAGTACAAACTATTCAAAAGAAAGTTAAGACGATGCACATATTTTTCTAGTTTGTCCGTGATAAAGCGGGACAAGGAAATAGATGTTGCAGTTGGAGACACACGCGTGGTCATCTTAATTCATGTGAAGGATGGAGAAAAATTCCTCTGGCCGGTTTTAAGACAGCAGCCACTGGAAGACAACGTAACAGGAATTTTAGGTGGGTGAAAAAGCTGGAATTGTTTCATAATAAAATTCACTAAAAGGTGTTTTTCGGTGTCATTGCTTCATTGTTTGTCCTCTGTGTGTCCAGCTCTGAAGCCAGCAGTTTATGAGGAGCTGCAACAAACTCCCTCAATCAAACTTAAGATCAAAGACCAGGAGGTTGACGTAACCAGGTACATATAAGTTATAAAAAGATAGCTGTTAAGAATGCTTTAATTATTATTACTCTATTATACACAAAGATATTTGACTATTTATGTATTTTTTTTGTAGGGCCAATGCTGTTGACTACAGTATCGTCTCCCCTCCGACACTGGACTGCTGGCTCATGCCTGCTGAGTCTGTCCTGCAGAGACGCCTGGATGATTTCATCGTTACACAACTTTAACAGGAACCATGTTGAATCACTTGCAGAGATTTAATTTAAAAGGAAATAAATCAAACACTCATTAATCATGGAAAAAAGACTTTCTGCCTGCTACTAACATAAACAAATAAATAATATTCCTGATCTTTCTTTGTCTTGAATGACCTTATTTCATTAATATTTAGCAGAGCTGTACCTTTAGCTTCCTGCCAGTTTGGACTCTGCTTAGCATCTCAGTACTTTGCAAATAAAGAATGCATCAAAATGAGCCTGCAACCCTACAACTAAACTTCATTCTCAATTATGTTTCAAGGGAAACGTCTTTTTCTTCCAGATCTTACTTTATAATTTAGGCCTGTATCGGGTGTGGGTCAGGACTAGGGATGGTCGTTAAGAATTTTGTCGATGACGTGGAATTTTTAATCGATCTGTGTATTTTTTAATTTCAATTTTATCTATGACTGCGTATCGGTATTCACTGACCTGAAACATGGCCGAGCTCTCAGCTCAGCTGAGAACGGCCATAGGTGAATCAGCCAATGAGCTGAGAATTAAGCTGAATAAAGCAACAGTTTGCCAACTGAAAGTTGCAATAACAATTATTATAAAACACAGAGAAGTGGTTTAGGTTTAATTTAATCCAAAACTCATTTAAACACAAAACATGCTTAAATATGCAAGATTACTATGCAAACTAACATCATACCTCTTCGGGGGCTAAAACATAAAACATTAAACTCCTTGATGTTATCTTTACAGATTAATAATTATTGAGTTGGCAGGTTTCTTCCAAACGCCCATTCCTAGTCAGGACTTCCCCATGAGTTACCACATGTAAACAACAAATGGTAAAGCATGTGGGTGTCAACGGGAACTTCTGGGTGCATTCAGGTGTATTCAGGGAAACGCAAGCTGTTGATATAAAGGGCACCTTTGCCTTCTAGTGTCTCTTTTCTTTATTGCCAAATTGGAATTGGAATCAGAATCGCTAAAATCCAACCAATTCCAAACCGCACTGAGCTAAAGCCAAATTATCTCTGTATATCTCTTTTCAAATCAATGTATTCTGTGTTTGCATGACAATTCCTAGCAAAGTGGGCAGACTGTACATGATGCTATGACGATTGATTTCTGTTAGTTATGTGAGTGACTCCCGGCAGAATGCAGAGGAGGAAAGTGGGAAGGGGAGTTTGCCCTTTTAAAAAAAACTGTACACATACATGCTGTCCTTATCAGTTTGAGTTAAAACCACAGTTTCAGCTGCCTCAGTTGCACTCTGGTAGGAGCCATCATGGAGAGAGCTGTGGTGCGAATCACCCTCTTTGGGCTGCTGCTGGCTTTGGCTACCACACTACCAAACAAGGTAAGATCACAAAACATAAAGGAAAGAGCTTCCCACTACAAGGACATTGAATCAATTCAATTATCTGTATCTTACCGCTGATTAATGAACAGACAAACAGTGGTTGGAGTATCTGTCTGCCAGGTTTAGTGACCTGCTGACCGTCAAATTTATTGTTGTTACATATTATTCGCTACAATATGGTTTGTGTGGGTGCGGGTGTGTGTATTTGGCTTACTGTTGTTGAATAACTATTTTATTTGGCCAACAAAACCTTTTAGATAGCTATGACAGCTCCATTGGTAGCCTTAAATCTCTGTGTCATCCCTCTGCAAGGAACCTTGGTGTTATTCTGGACACTGACTTCAAGTTTAATAAACAGATAAGCTCCACAGTCAAAACTAACTTCTTTCAGCTTCAAAAGTAAAGGCTTATCTTTATCAGAGTAATTTATACATTCATCTCATCACGCCTAGACTATTGTAATTCTTTGTTTGTTGGTCTCAACCAGTTAGCAGTGCACTACTTACAGGTAGTCCAAAATGCAGCCGCCCGCCTGCTGACCAGTTTAAGGTTTTATTAATTGTTTTTAAGTGCTTAAATGGTCTGGCACCGTCGTATTTATCAGAGCTTTTAAAACCCAACAGTACTTCCAGAGCACTTAGGTTGTCTAACCAGCTGCTCCAGGTTGTACCGCGGTCCAGACTCTTCTCCTTGCCGTTCAGTCCCAGCTAGGCAAGAATCCTTGCCTTTTTTACTTATTATTCTTTTATTTCCCTTTTTAACTCTGTTTTTAGATGTTTTTGAGTTTGTATTACTATTTTATTGTTTTACTGTTTTTAGTATTTTATTGTTTTCATTGCTTTTTTTAATTTCTATATTTGCGTATGATTTTTATTGTATTTTAATAACTGTACAGCACTTTGGTCAACTGAGGTTGTTTTTAAATGTGCTCTATAAATAAGCTTTGACTTGACTTGAGGAAACAACATCAAATGACATTCAGCCATTCAATAATGGGGTTCAGACTTGGTATATGGTTTGGGTTATGTTAAAGCGGCAAGTCAAGGGAACTATTGGAAGAAAACAATGCAATGTTTTGACAAAAAATATTTTATTTATTGTGTGTATGAACATGTAATAACCATATTAATGGGCCAAAAGTTACAATTGTGTCGCGTAACTTTTGAGCTATTGCATCTTAGGGTTAAGACTTTTTGAGGTTGCGTTGACGTTACAAGTATTCGGGATTACTGCCATTTAAAATCAAAATATGGGATGAAAAATAAGGGGAATGGGGTGTTTCTGCAGTTTCACCAACTTAATGTGACTGATACCACCTACCAATTGTTTTTCTGATCTTTGGTCAGCTGGTCGTCAGCCAGCAAGGTTAACCAAGCCATTTATTTAATTGTGAAATGTGCCTCTTCTTGTATTTGCTCAGGACGACTGGGACATCTACAGCTTTCACATCAACTCCACAGTGTCCAGTCGTTATGCAACCACTGTCATCAAGAGCCGCGTGGCCAATCGGATGAATGAGTCAAAGGAAATAGAATTCCAAGTCCGGATTCCCAAGAACGCCTTCATCAGTAAATTCAGAATGTGTGTGAAAAATAATAATAGTAATAATAAAATACATGGAAAATACATCATGGGTTATTTAGGAGTTTGTATGTAAACAAATACTTTTTCTTTTGTCTTCTTCAGGTTTATAGAAGGTCAAGTGTACGATGGTGCTGTGAAAGGTAAAGAGAGCGCTCGGCAGCAGTACACTGAGGCTGTGTCCCGTGGTGAAAGCGCTGGGCTGGTCAGGTACATGGATCAATGGATCACTTTATTGCCAAGTCTTTTACTAAACCAGTAAAACTAAAACTTTACTGAATCTTCAACAAAATCAGTCTCATAAAGTTGCCAAACAGTATTATTTCAATTATTTCATAATTATAACAAAATTGCTTTATTTACATTAAATACAAGTTGAAGAAAATTGTAATGCTTTTCATAGAAGAGGTTGGCATCACTCATATGTGTGTGTGTGTGTGTGTGTGTGTGTGGGTGGTTGATATAAGGCAAGATGGTTACCTAAATGAGCCAAAACACCACATTAATAACAGACAAAGAGTCGTAACATCATAAACAAAGAAAGAGGAGAGGGGGAAGATCTTTGAAGTCTTCCTCAGATGTGTGTCCTGTCCTCTGAGGACCATTTGTCTCAGGGCAGACGCTGGAGAGAAAGAGCGGTGGTGTCAGAGGTTCTTTCTGACCGATGACACTATCATATATCTGTAGGGGAGCGCCTGTGATGATGGGTCATAACTGAGCATTAAATAGGCATTGTTTAATTTTACGGGGTGACAAGCCAGAAGGGGAAAGCACTGCTTTAATGCAATCATTATTGTGTCTGTTGCAGTTCTGTAGGGAGGACTCTGGAGGAATTCAAAACCTCTGTTACTGTGGCTGCTCACAAAAAGGTCACCTTTGAACTCACATATGAGGAGATGCTGAAGCGAACGCTTGGAAAATACAAGCTGCAAATCCACGCTCGACCCATGCAGCCTGTCAAAGACTTCAAGGTGTGTCTTTCAAAAAACCATGTTGGTGTAAAAACATCTCCCACGGCCAGAGCTTCTAACTATTAAATTTTGTTTTATTTGATTGTCAATGCCAGGTTGATGTGCACATTAACGAGAAAACCGGCATCAATTTCATCGAGATTAAAGGAGGACTGAGCACCAAAGCCCTGGCTAATGCCATCACCAAAACACACGCCGACAAACAGGTACAGCATGCAGTGATGCAAAATTCTGTATTCAACTCCACTGGTATCTTAATTTGACTCATATCAAACTGTTTGGCATCACAATTGCTCTGGACGTTCTACATACGGTGTTATTGTGCATCATTCTGCAACTCTCCAAGTATTATTCATAATTTTTTTAATTTGGTATATCTATATGCATTTTTTCAACAGTTTTTGCATTCTGGTGTGATGTCAAACGACATTTAATTGTATCAGTAGTGCTCAACTCTGTGAAAAGACAATAAAGTTGAATCTAATCAAATTCAACAGTGAGAAAGTCTTTTACTGATAAAACCCATTCATCAACTTCTTGGTCAATAGAAAGTGTGTGAAACCTGATTCATCCTGTTTCCAGGCGTGGGTGTATTTCTACCCGACAGAGGACCAACAGAAAACGTGTGACAGCTGTGGGGAGCAGGGTATGAATGGAGATCTGGTTATTGTGTATGATGTCAACAGGGACACCTCTCTCGGAGAAATCGAGGTACAGCAAGACCTCATTTCCTAGAAGATTGTTGACTTTAAATGGTCTTTTATCATTGTTTTAAAAATACCATGCTTTATCTTCCCCTGTTTTCAACAAACTTTTCTAACCAGTCAAACTTTCCTCTTCCTCCCCCCAAGAAATCAGATGGATACTTCGTTCATCACTTTGCTCCGTCCAGTCTTGCCCGCATACCAAAAAATGTTGTCTTCGTTATTGATCAAAGTGGCTCAATGCGCGGCAGAAAAATAGAACAGGTACAGTATTTGAGTTTGTGACAGATGTGCTGGAGGCTTTTTAGTTGACATCAGATAATTACTCTGTGGTTCACGAAACAGAAAACTTTATTAAATAACCCCTTACTATTCTGTCCCCTTTTATAGAGGGGTTTGGGGTGGGGGACAGGGTGTCTTTAGGGGGAGATAGCAGGTCAACAGTAGATGCCACATAGACGTGGTGTATATAGACACAGATACAAAATGCCTCATGCGAGTAGTCAAAATATGTAAGGAATTTAAGCTTATTTAGATCAATCTTGCTATCAGAAATTGACTAAATTAGAATTAATACTTTAAATAAATTTAAGTTCCTTGGGGCACCAACCCTTTTATTATAAAGGGGAAAAATCATGGTAAATCAGACTCATAAAGTTACTAAACTATCAATTTGGAACACTGATTAATAATTAACTTAATGATCATAATCAAATTACCGTATTCATATTTAGTATTGGTTGGAGGAATTTGGAGTTCTTTTCATAGCAGAGGTTGGCATATCACTAAGGGACAGCATGCATAGTCCAAAAATATATTTATTCTAAAAACAAAGCAAAGCAAGTAAAATACACAATAACTAACCAAAAAGACTATTCACAATGGGTATGTGGAAGAAAAGATTGTGTGTGTGTGTGTGTGTGTGTGTGTGTGTACAAAATGGCCGACAGAGGACATAAAAAAGAAGAAAATCAAAATGGCAGAGCCCTTTTGTTCTTGGAATAACAAAAGACCATGCTGATTTGAAATTTATGTTATTTATGTTCAACACGATTGATTAAAGTTTAGTAATCCAAGACTGTTCCTGGACACCAGTGTGCCGAGATATTCAAATACAATAAATGAAAATAACACATTTTTTATTGTATGAGAAAAAACGGCATGTTTTTTGCAACAAAATGCATGGAATTATCAAAAAGTAGATATGTTTGTAAGGGGAAACTTATTTATTGAACCCATTTTTAATCAGATTTATGAAGGTCAGAGATTTAGTGACCCCTTCAAAAATGGCCGTGCTATTTCTTCCCTGCTACTTCTTGTTGGGAAGGGGGTATTATTTAACCCCCTTCCCAACAAGACATGACATAGTACCACTTGATTCCTTAGGTTTTCTAGTTTCATAAAGGCCCAAAAAGTTCATCATGCCCACCGGCAGGCTGGTACATGATTTAATTTAACACACATGAAACATATTATTTCATGGTTTCTTATGTAAAGTGTTCTTTTAGTTCGTATGATTGACCAGCCAGTGGATAGTGGACAAGACACAACAAGACAGAAGTATAATTTAAATGAGTCCTTTATTATTCCTATGCATAAATATTTAAAAGTTAGTTGGAGTCCAAAAGGGAATTAATTTAAAAAGACTAGAGGGGGATAGCTGAAGGGGTGGGATCCGTGTGGCCTGGTGAGTGGCCGGGCTTCACTGTCACCAGGCTGGCAGGCTGGAGCTGGCTGGTCTACTGCTGCGGACGCCGCATGCTGTGCTGCTGTGGACTGCTGCACCCCACTGTGTGGCTGCAAGGCGCTGCTGCTGCTGTTCAGCCGTTGCAGTTGCTTTCAGTCTGACCTGCCGTCCTTGCACTACTCCAGCCCACATCACACGCCACATCACTGTCACAGCAAAGAGCAGAGGGAGACTCAATACAAAATAAAACAATCAATTCACCATTTGTTAGGTAGAGAGACCTTAGAGCACATGCACAGTACCTGTCACAGCAAAGAGCAGAGGGAGACTGAAGGAGAGTGGGGGTAGTTAAGCTGGCTGAAGCCATGCCAGCACACCTGTTTCAGGTTAGCCCATCACCAGGAAATCACTGCACACACTCACACACCCACACATGCAACACCAAATTCACCACCAGTGTCACACAAAATGCACCAAATCTAGTGTTGATACAGGTCTACCCTGTCACACCCCTCCCTGCTGAAATAGTCATTGTTCCAATGACCACTGTGCGGTGGCCCACTGGCTCTAAGGGTCCTGGTAGCGCTGTGGGGGCATGCCTCTGGTTGCTCTGGTGGACCGTCTGGGCTCTGGAGTCCTGGATGTTGGTTTTGCCTCAGCGCCTGTAGGGACCCAGAACCCAACCCATGGGGGACCTACGGAAATCCTACTTGCAGTCTGTGGCTCGGGGCTTAAGGGCTGGGTCACTTGACGATTTGGGCCATTGGGCGCCTGACAGGGGCCTCGAGTTCCATGCTGTAGTGGTGCTGACAGGGGTCTCAAGAGATTACGATGCACAACCTTTTCAATATTTTTCTCCACTTGTCTAATGACATACACTGGAAGTTCAGGGTCTGGCTGTTTAATCACTATGTACGGTCGTTGCTCCCACTTATTTGCCAGTTTACCCCGGCCCTTGGCTCTCATGTCCTGTAGAAGTACCTGTTGCCCTGTGGTCAGTGTTGAGCAGTCTGCCTTCTGGTCGTAGTAGGTCTTTTGTCTGGCCATCTCGGAGTCTCTGTGTTGTGTGGCCCTTTCAAATGCGAGCTGCAGTCTCCGTTGGTGACATTTGACCCAGTCCTCTGTTGATGAGCAGCCCACATTCTCTGAGAGTCCTAGGAGGCGATCCTGTGGGAGAAATCCCTGCCTCCCAAACATCAAGTAGTTTGGGGAATAGCCAGTGGAGTTGTGCACTGTTTTGTTGTATACCTGCAACACTTCCGGGAGATGTTCATGCCAGTTCCTCTTGTCCTCTCCCAGGGTCCCCAACAGTCCTAGGAGGGTGCTATTAAAGCGTTCACAAGCTCCATTTCCTGCTGGATGGTAAGGCGTAGTATGGCTTTTGGCTATGTTATACAAGTTACAGAGTTCTTTCATCAGATGAGATTCAAAATTAGGGCCTTGGTCAGACAACAGGCATTTAGGTGCACCGAATGGCTGGATTACTTTATTCCACAGTACCTTGGCTGTTGTTGTTGCCGTTTGGTCTCTGGTCGCTACTGCCCAGGCATACTTTGTGAAGTGATCCACCATAACCAGCACGTTGTGGTACGCGTCTTCTGGGTGACCTATGGACAAAAAATCTACAGACAATAATTCCAAGGGGGCAGAGGTCAAAATAGGAGTCAGTGGTGCAGGTTTAGAGTTACGAGCCTTACGCAGAACACACTGCTGGCATTGAGCACACCAAGCGGTTACCTCCTTGGCCAATTGTGGCCAGAAAAACCTTCTCTGAATCAGAGAGACCGTCTTCTCAGGGTCCCAGTGTCTGGCCTGCTCATGATAAAACTGCCAGATATAATGTCGCTCACCTTGGGGAACCACATGCTGGATTATGGGGTCAACTTCCTTGGGGTCTTGTCGTGTCCGACACAGCACTCCGGCCCCCAGGAAAAGTCGGGGCCAGTGACGCAGGATCTGCTGGACTGGCTTGGTCTCTTGCTGCCGCTCTCTTTTATTGGGCAGAGAGCCCCTCTGTACATACTTGATTACACTGGCTAATGTGGGGTCCATATTTTGAAGACTCCTCCACTGGGCCGGGGTCCGCTCTGGAAACAAGGGCATCCCAGGTGTAGCACTTTGAGGGCTTGGCTTTGTGGTGTTGTTTCCTGCCCCAATGCACAGTGCTTTCACAGTCCTGGCTCCAATACAGGTGAAGGCTGGAATTTCCAGCCCTTCTTTTCTCTCCTCTGAATCTGATGTGAGTGCTTCTGGGGGAAAACGAGACAGAGCATCTGCACTTTGATTAGTACGTCCTGGTTTATATTTTATTTCAAATTGAAAGCTCGCCAGGCGCGCTGCCCATCTCTGTTCTAAGCTCCCAAGTTTAGCAGAGTTTAAGTGCACCAGAGGATTATTGTCCGTGTATATAACAAATGGAGCACAGTGCAAGTATTCTGCAAATTTCTGAGTAACTGCCCAGGTCAAAGCCAAAAATTCAAGTTTAAAGGAGCTGTAATTTTTGTCGTTTTTCTCTGTGGGGCTTAAGGCTCGGCTGGCAAATGCAATTACCCTCTCTTTTCCATCCTGCACCTGACTCAGTACAGCTCCCAGGCCTCGGCTGCTGGCGTCTGTGTACAAGACAAATGGAAGGTCAAAGTCAGCATAAGCCAATATTGGTGCAGAGGTTAGGTTCCTCTTTAGTATGTTAAAAGCATCCTGACAAGTTGAGTCCCAGGTGGCAATTAGTTGATGACCTGCGGCTCTTGAGTTTTTTGGACTGACTCCTCTTAAGAGTTCATTTAATGGTTTGGCTATTTTAGCAAAGTCTTTCACAAACCTTCGATAATAGCCCGCTAGTCCCAAAAAAGACTGTAGTTGTTTCACTGTCTTGGGGGTCGGCCATTCTTGAACACACTTCACCTTCTCAGGGTCTGGGGAGATCCCCTCTGCTGACACACGATGTCCCAAGTACTGCACTTCTTTTTTCAACAGGTGGCACTTATCAGCCTTTAATTTTAGGCCATGTCGTTTTAGTTTGTCCAAAATTACATCCAAATGGTTTAGGTGTGAATCAAAGTCAGGAGAATATATTATGACATCATCAAGGTAAATCAACAAAGACTGTAGGTTGTGGTCTCCTAAACAGGTGTGCATTAACCTTTGGAATGTGGCAGGTGCATTTGACAAACCAAAAGGCATTCTGGTAAATTCAAATAGACCCATGGGAGTAACAAAGGCAGTTTTTTCCCTGTCGGCGGGGGTGACCTCAACCTGCCAATATCCACTCGCCAGGTCTAATGTGGAAAAATGCTTTGCTTTGTTCAAGCTGGCCAAGGATTCCTCAATTCGAGGGAGTGGGTAAGCATCTTTGTGAGTTACTGCATTGAGTTTACGATAATCCACAAAGAATCGTGGTCTTCCATCTTTTTTGCGCACTAATACGATGGGGGCAGCCCAAGGACTAGCACTGGGTGTAATAATTCTAGAGTCCAACATACCTTGAAGCAGGGCCTTCACTTCCTGATACATTTTTGGTGGAATTTGCCTGTAGCGTTCCCTCACAGGCGGAGCATCACCAGTGGGAATCACATGCTGGACAGTGCTGGTCCTGCAATAATCTTCATCATGTGTGGCAAAAACTGCTTGGTCTGCATTTTCTCTTTCTCCTCTGCAGATAAACCAAGGTCAGTTACATCAGGCAATGAGCTCTTTTCAGCATGTTTACTTTTCTCCAGGCTTACTTTGACAGCTTTGGTGCTGACCCGGACCATACTCACACTTTGCTTTTGTGTAATATCGGCCGGATCAACCTCCCACGTCTTAGCTAGTCTCTGATGTCTATAAAGATACATTGGTGAGTCATTTGGATTTCTGATTTTAATTAGAACTCTCCCCCTTTGAACTGTTGATAGGGATCGAGCTACAAAAAGTCCACCCACCTCCTCAGGTTCCACGAGGCACTGATAGTCTTTTCCACTTGGTCCCGCCTTGGTACGGCCCCACAGCAGCACCTCACTCCGAGCTGGAACTTTCACAGGACGGCGATTGATGGTGCGCACGTGCCCAATGGAGCCATCTGGAGCCACAAACTGTGCCTGTGCAGAACAGACTTTAAAGGCCATAGCCCATGCCTGCTGTTGGTGCCGGCTGCCAGAGAGACAGTGTAAGGGCTTGTTGTCCATGTTTCTCCAACAACTTCTGATGATGTTCATGCCCACCACCCCTTCTGTATCAGTTAGGCAGTGATCTTTAACAACCAGAAACCCACCCTCAGGAACTTTAACTTCTCCAACTTTAACAGGTAACAACACATAACCTAAATAAGGAATGTCCAGTCCATTAGCAGCTTCTAAGGTCAGCCAGCTATCAGCCTCCTTAAGCGGTTTACCTTTTACTGCAAAGTATTCCAAGAAAAAGCTGTTCCTCATCAATGACACATTTGACCCTGTATCAAGGATGCAATTAACAGGGACGTCACCAAGAAGCAGGTTAACTTTAGGGACATCTCCAATTAATTTGTGTACATCTTCATGCAGAGGCCCATTCACTTCTGAACACCCCACTGTCTGGGCCGCCGCAGTGGTGTATTCTAGTTTAACGATGCTGACCTTTGTCTGTTTGTACATGAGCGTGCTATATGTCCAGGTTGAGAGCAAAGGTTACAAATAGGATTACCCTGGCCATCATACCGGTTTGCAGAACCTAGCCGGGGTCTGTTCCTCCTTGGTGGTCCACTTCGTGGGGCAGGCTGGCTCCACTCTGTATCCCGTGGTGTCCTCTGGTGCAGCTCGGACCGGATCTCTTTAATTAAGGACTGGGACAGTTCATTAAATTTTGTTCATTTGTGTGTTCGTTTCATCCCTTAATTGTGTCTTGATTTGTTCCAAATCCTTCACATTAGGAACGTTAACTTGGCTATGCCCCCTCATTGCAAGGCAGTGTGCTTGTTCAAATGTTCCCCATATGCTTGCTCCCTTAAAGAGAGTTCTGCCTTGATGTTTTGAAACGTCAGACTATCATCTATTAAAATCTTGGCTCTGAATTCCCCCCTAGTTGCAGTGTCTCTCAGCCCCTCAATCAAATGATCTCGGAGCAATACATCATCATCTCTAATACCCCTCGAGTCCTTTTTCTTGAGCCTAAGAAAGTCCTCCTGCAGCCTCAATGCAAAGGAACTAATGTGGCTCTTGGCGGGCATTAAAGAACTGAGAGCGCAGGACTGAGGCAGTGGCTCTATCCCCATACAACTTATCTAATTCACCAAAAATCAGCTCAGCTGTGTTGCGCTTCTCTAGGGGTAGAATTAAAATCTCTCTCTTAGCTTTTCCCTCTAGAGATCATAGTGTTAATTCCGCTCTATAATCATTTGGGACTCCTTGCAAAGCAAAAGTAGTTTTCAGATTACTCTTCCACTCCCCTAAACCAATATCTGAGTCTTTTCCTTTAAACTTAGATGTCATCAGATTAAACATAGGAACCATACCAACCGGTCTGGGCACTGCACTAAAAGCTTGGTTTTCTCGACTAGGACCAGGTTGTGGCTCACTTTGATCAGTCATGTTGGCCTTGCCCACCACTGGTTTTTTTATTGGTCAATCCTGCCGACAACGCCAGTTGTAAAGTGTTCTTTTAGTTCGTGTGATTGACCAGCCAGTGGATAGTGGACAAGACACAACAAGACAGAAGTATAATTTCAATGAGTCCTTTATTATTCCTATGCATAAATATTTAAAAGTTAGTTGGAGTCCAAAAGGGAATTAATTTAAAAAGACTAGAGGGGGATAGCTGAAGGGGTGGGATCCGTGTGGCCTGGTGAGTGGCCGGGCTTCACTGTCACCAGGCTGGCAGGCTGGAGCTGGCTGGTCTACTGCTGCGGACGCCGCATGCTGTGCTGCTGTGGACTGCTGCACCCCACTGTGTGGCTGCAAGGCGCTGCTGCTGCTGTTCAGCCGTTGCAGTTGCTTTCAGTCTGACCTGCCGTCCTTGCACTACTCCAGCCCACATCACACGCCACATCACTGTCACAGCAAAGAGCAGAGGGAGACTCAATACAAAATAAAACAATCAATTCACCATTTGTTAGGTAGAGAGACCTTAGAGCACATGCACAGTACCTGTCACAGCAAAGAGCAGAGGGAGACTGAAGGAGAGTGGGGGTAGTTAAGCTGGCTGAAGCCATGCCAGCACACCTGTTTCAGGTTAGCCCATCACCAGGAAATCACTGCACACACTCACACACCCACACATGCAACACCAAATTCACCACCAGTGTCACACAAAATGCACCAAATCTAGTGCTGACACAGGTCTACCCTGTTACACTTACTTTAATAAAAGTTCTAATGTGTGAATGATGTTTTTGCCCAGACCCGAGTAGCATTACTCCACATCTTGAATGACCTAGCAGAGGAGGACCACTTTGGTCTTATCACTTTTGATGGCAACATTTATCACTGGAAACGAGAACTTATTCAGGCCAACAAGGAAAACGTTGAGAGTGCCAAGACATTTGCACGGAATATCAGACATCGAGGAGGTGAGGTTTTTTAAAATGGATATGGTTTTTATGAAGGGATGCAAACATTTGCAGCAGAATGGCAGTAATGATACCTTTTCATCCTAATACAGCCACAAACATTAACGATGCAGTGTTGGAAGGAGCACGTATGCTGAATGCACATCCCAGAGAAGGTTCAGCGTCCATCCTCATACTTCTCACCGATGGAGACCCAAACTCAGGTAACAATAACACACACAGCAAAAAAATCCAGAATAACAGAGTCATTTTAAAGCGAAGAACTTTTTCTTCATACTGTCTCCTATTAACAAGCTAGAACCCAGAAATTTTGGATTTTGATGATCATGGACTTTTAAATAAGATAAACTTCAACATTGTTTATAATTAAGTGTAATTGTCTTTGCAGGGGTGACAAATGTCGAAGTAATCCATTCAAATGCCAGGCAGGCCATTGCAGATAAATTCCCACTCTACTGTCTTGGTTTTGGTTTTGATGTTAAGTTTGAGTTCCTTGAGAAGATGTCGCTGCAGAACAACGGTGTGGCCCGACGGATTTATGAAGACTCTGATGCAGATTTACAGCTGAAGGTTTTCAAAAAACTTGCTTCAATATAAATACTTTGTGATGCAATTTGCTACATTTCCGTAGATAAAATTGATTATGGAGAGATTAAACAAACATTCCGACTGTCAACAGGGTTTCTATGAAGAGGTGGCTACTCCTCTATTGATAGATGTGACAATGATCTATAACGGTGGGACCAATCTAACCCAGACCAACTTCAGCCAGTTTTATAATGGCTCTGAGATCGTGGTGGCTGGTCAGATCACTGACAATGACATCGAAACCTTTACTCCACAAGTTGTGGCCATTTCAGTAAGGATCACTCAGCACTGCACAGCATCCATAATCCTCTGAAAGATTGGTGAAATTATACTGACATGATAATTAATTTTGACTATGACAGAGGAGTAGAAAGGTGACCTTTTCTGAAACTAACACCACTGTGGAGTCCACTGGAACAGTTTCCGACAGCCACATCCAGAGGGTCTGGGCCTACCTCACAGTCAAACAGCTTCTGGAGAAAGAGTAAGTGTGGTGTTGACCAACTCTTTTCCTTTGAACAAGCATCTTTCCGTGCTGCTGCATGCTCTGATAGCAACTTCCAGCTGATACTGCTCAGTTCCACACTCCAAACAAGACAAACAAAGAAAAAAAGACTACAACCACTACCTCCAAAGATTTGTAAAGAATTCTTTATTGAGTGGCTGCAAATCTCATATTTCTACTCAGTTAATGAAGTCAATAAAATGCTTTAAAAATAAAATTTAAATATAAATAAAATATTCAGAGAAGGACATTGAGTATTTCACAATTTCCAATTGTTGTTTGATTTTCTAGCAAGCCATTGACCGTTCAAGGTCCAAAGTTTAGCCTACTACTATTGACTATAATAAGATGGATGTCTGTGGCGACATTCCCTCAGTTATTCAACTCACATGTTTGAAACATATGTGCACATATTCAGTGGTGGAAAGTAACTAAGTACATTTACTCAAGTACTGTACTTAAATAGTAAGTCTTGAAGCAGGATTTTTAGTTGTAGTGGAGTAATTTTACAGTGTTGTATTTTACTTAAGTAAGGGATCTGAATACCTTTTCCGCCACTGCACACATTGTAACACAGGCTGCTGTTATCTGGAGCTGAGAAGGAGAAAGTGAAGAAAGAGATCTTGGAGCTGTCGCTGAAGTACAACTTTGTGACCCCGCTCACATCCATGGTGGTCACCAAGCCTCCGGGGGAGAAGACAGATGTGCTCCATAAACCCAAGGAAGGGGAAGCACACAGTCCACCCATGTCAGGTGGAGCATGGGCAAAACATCAACCTGTAGCGCACAGTCCATCCATGCGATCTGGAGGGTTGGGAGGAGGTTTCTCACCGCAGAGCTATGATGCGTCCATAAGGAATAGTCAACCTGTGTCAAATAGAAAAAGGAAACGTCCTGTAAAGAACAGACTACAGCAGTCCGTTCAAGTTCCAGGTAAATCTCACAGGAGACACACCACCTTTACTTGTAACAACACAAATGTGTGAGTGTCTGGGTAGTTAGGTGGTTACAGTGCATGTTGCTGCAGTGTCTCGGGTTTTATATTTCCTGAAAACAAAAGCATGGTTTATTCCACAGCTGCATTTATGCTACAACTGTAACAGTGTAATATTCACCTCATGATTCTTCTTAGAAGAAGTGTCAATAAGGTGGTTCTTATCAACAACACTTTTGTCACAGCTGGCTCTAAGCCATGATAAAAACGAGACGCACCGCTTCAACTGAATAAAGTTTAACATATTTATTTAACATAAATAATAAATGATACAATAAAATGAGATGTGAAAGTCAGTAAGATCAGTGGTGTAGGATGTACATGTATGAAAAGTATGGTGTGTGTGTGGAACATAACAGAATAACAACAAAACTCAAACTAGAGCTGCCGCACCACCCGGGAGACAGGCGTCTATCTGGAAGGAGAGAGAGAGAGACAGAAT
This sequence comes from Centropristis striata, assembly GCF_030273125.1. Lineage (NCBI taxonomy): Eukaryota > Metazoa > Chordata > Actinopteri > Perciformes > Serranidae > Centropristis > Centropristis striata. The sequence goes on along the minus strand of NC_081519.1, from coordinate 6,809,878 downwards.
GAATGAGCAACAGTTTATATAGTAAACCCAGATCACCTACACAGGTGTCCTAAATCGCCAGATTGCCGGGCTGGCCCGACCTCCCTGTCAACCAGCAACTTACTTCAGGCCCCACTGGCAATACCAGCAGGGGCCGCCACACTTTCGAAAACCCCAAATGACAAAATAAGTTCTTTGCTAATAACTCTTAAAAAACAAACATAGTTGCAGTTTTAAAACGGGACATATATGCTGTTTCATTCTTCCTCAGGTAAAGTATCTCAGGCTCTTGACTAGGGAGGATAAGACACATTAAAACATTCTCTATGCCCATAATGCTTTAATGTTGTACTATATGGGATCATTTACTTGATATTGAATAGTTTCACTTCATCAACAGTATCAACATTATAATCGTTTCTTTGATGAATGCGTCTGTGATTCTGGTGAAACACTGCAATAATTTGAAATGTCTAATATTTTGGGCTTTTAGAAGCTATTTATATTTTACTTGTTATAGTTGGGACAAATATGTACGTTATATGTATGTTGTAATTTTTTTTAAAGAAAATACAAATGCAAGATAAATACAGATGTTAATTCTCAAACGTCAATGTTCTCCAGGTGTTCTTGATCCAATGAATATCATTTTTCTGCATTTGCATCTTAACACATGTATTTAGTGGGTTTGTTTTGGAGCTGAGGTTAGGTGTCAGAATATGGGTGTCAATAATTACAATATCTAGAAATATCCTCCACTGCTTTGGAATATATATTTGTATAACCAGCTTTGTTTTCATTTGTTTACAGATTCCGAAAGTTATTTGCGGTCTGAAATACGTCCCTTTCGGCCAGTCACACCATCTCATGGTAGTGTATCATATGGATGTAATTCATGCTGTTAGTGATTTAAAATCAAACCCTTTCTGTAAGAAATAGTTGTGTAGATGACTGGTAAAGATTAAAATAATGTGTGTATTAACTGCTTTGTTTTGAAGCTCCTCACGTTGATACCTCAATGAAAGTGCATCCCACCATTGTGCCAGACAGAACAGCTAAAGGTAGAGGGCCTCATTCATGAAACGTGAGCAGAACGAATTTGTGTGTAAACCGTTCGCAGACGGAAATTTACGTGCATCTCCGCATTCATCAATATTTTAGTAGCTCCGATCTTTTCGTAGCTACTAACAAAATCTACACATGCTGCTGACCACACGTAGTGCTTGTGTAAATTTAAGAACGCATATAAATAATGCTCGTCACTATTGGAAATTACAATTTTAATTCATAATGCGTTCTGTTATGTACACAATACGCAGATACCTTTGAAACATGTGATATAAACATGGCAAACGATTAAAAATATAACATATTTAGTTAAATTAGTTGGCAATTGGCGGGATTAAGATTCAGATTAAACTCATAATTGTGAATTATCTATGTAAATTGACGCATCCTGCCTGCAGTTCTCAGAGGTATCATTAAATTAATGCCAGAGTATATCCAATTTCCATATGACGCACAACGGCAGACAGAAGTAATGCAGGGGTTCAGTGCAGTTGCAAACATGCCAGGTGTTATCGGTGCCATAGACTGCACACACGTACGCATCAAGGCTCCATCCGGTGATGCATTTGCTTACATTAACCGGAAAAACTTTCATTCCGTGAATGTGCAACTGATCTGTGACGCAAAGTGTGTGTTGTTAAACGTTGTGGCACGGTGGCCCGGTGGGACGCATGACGCATTCATCCTGCGTAATTGCGCAGTTGGCACGCGTTTGGAGGATGGAGCTGTGAGAGACGGCTGGCTCATTGGTAAGAATATAGCCTGCATAATCACATGTGTGTGTTATATATGGACTTACCTTTCTATATCCATAGGGGATAGGGGTTACCCACTGACGCCGTGGCTTATGACCCCACTGGCCAGCCCGCAGACACCACAGGAGCATACAATGAGGCGCACGCGGCTACTCGGGCCGTTGTAGAGCGCACCAACGGGGTATTTGGACTCTGAGCGTCCTCCTCCTGTGGCAGATGTACTTTTTTTGTGTGCGCTAATGCGTTTCTTTGCGTCAAGTTTAATGTCAAACCATTTACGTTTAACCTCGGACGTAGTTCTTTGCACTACAGAAACCACATTTACTGCGTCCGTCACCTCCCTCCACGCTTTCGCTTTGCCTGTCCCTGTCACACCACTACTAACAGATGAAAATAAAAAAAAATTTTTGGATTCCTTCTCCTTAAAATAACTTCAATCTCCGCTTCGGAAAAATTCTTTTTTCTTTCTCGTTCTTTTTTCTTTGTGCCATGACTGACAGGTTGACAGGATGCCTCTACACACCTCCTTATATGGTGGTCATTAGCAATTCATGGGCGGGGTTCATGCTAATTGCTGATTATCGGGAGCGCGCTGCCACCTTACGATGGATTGGCATTCATGATCATACACACGTGTTTACGATCAGATCTGAGTTTCCCGCGGCGTTCATGAATCCGGAGTAGGTTTTTAGTAGCGTAGGCTTTTATGTGCAAATCTACGCACAAATCTACTAACGTTTCATGAATGAGGCCCAGAGTATTTAATGTATTATGCATATATTATTATTTTCATGATAGTCTTTAATACTTTCTGTCAATGCCAAACAAGTACAGGCCTGCTTTTACCTTGAACATATAAATCTCAAATGCCATGTTGATGATCAACACCACATGTATATGTCTCTGTGTTCCTCTCCAGCTCCTCTCTCCCACAGGTTTTTGCTAAAATCTGAGAATCTGTCTCTTCCACTGTGCTTCGACGTCGCTGGAGATGTTCGCCTTAAACTACTTCATCATCCCACTAGGGGTCAGTGATGTTCCTCTTTGTGCCATCACAGTTTTCCTTAAATTCCTCGAACAGCCTTGTCAAACCCAAACCCCTACCAAATCTGTTGTCTTTTGTATCAGAGCTGTCTGTGAATGGTGAGCTTGATTCAGTCATGAATGGAGGCTTCAAAAAGATTGTCATCCACTTAAACACTGACCTGCATGTTGAGGTGGACACCAATGAAATCACTGTACGAGACGGACAGACGCTGACACGCCACAGTGGACAGGATGTCTTCACAGCTGGAAGGTGACGTTACATTGTGATGTTCCCAACCAAGAAATAGTCAGGCCCACCACTTCCTGTTACACTGTTTCCATTCTTTATGCTGAGCTAAGCTAATTTACTGTTGTCTGTATATTAATTTAAGTGACTAAGATTTTCCTGTAAGTAAGTACAAACTATTCAAAAGAAAGTTAAGACGATGCACATATTTTTCTAGTTTGTCCGTGATAAAGCGGGACAAGGAAATAGATGTTGCAGTTGGAGACACACGCGTGGTCATCTTAATTCATGTGAAGGATGGAGAAAAATTCCTCTGGCCGGTTTTAAGACAGCAGCCACTGGAAGGGAACGTCACAGGAATTTTAGGTGGGTGAAAAAGCTGGAATTATTTCTATTTAAGGAGGACAATGTATTGAATCAGTGTTTACATCCAGCAGCCGTGGTTAATGGCGAAATAATTCACTAAAAGGTGTTAATCAGTGTCATTGTTTCATTGTTTGTCCTCTGTGTGTCCAGCTCTGAAGCCAGCAGTTTATGAGGAGCTGCAACAAACTCCCTCAATCCAACTTTGTAGGGCCAATGCTGTCGACTACAGTATCGTCTCCCCTCCGACACTGGACTGCTGGCTCATGTCTGCTGAGTCTGTCCTGCAGAGACGTCTGGATGATTTCATCGTTACACAACTTTAACTGGGAACCATGTTGAATCACTTGCAGAGATTTCATTTAAAAGGAAATAAATCAAACACTCATTAATCATGGAAAAAAGACTTTCCGCCTGCTACTAACATAAACAAATAAATAATATTCCTGATCTTTCTTTGTCTTGAATTACCTTATTTCATTAATATTTAGCAGAGCTGTACCTTTAGCTTCCTGTCAGTTTGGACTCTGCTTAGCATCTCAGTACTTTGCAAATAAAGAATGCATCAAAATGAGCCTGCAACCCTACAACTAAACTTTATTCTCAATTATGTTTCAAGGGAAACGTCCTTTTCTTCCAGATCTTACTTTATAATTTAAGCCTGTATCGGGTGTGGGTCAGGACTAGGGATGGGAATAATTAATCAATGATCAATTAATAGTCGTTCAGAATTTTGTCGATGACGTGGAATTTTTAATCGATCTGTGTTTTTTTTTATTTCAATTTTATCTATGACTGCGTATCGGTACTCACTGACCTGAAACATGGCCGAGCTCTCAGTTCAGCTGAGAACGGCCATAGGTGAATCAGCCAATGAGCTGAGAATTAAGCTGGATAAAGCAACAGTTTGCCAACTGAAAGTTGCAATAACAATTATTATAAAACACAGAGAAGTGGTTTAGGTTTAATTTAATCCAAAACTCATTTAAACACAAAATACACTTAAATATGCAAGATTACTGTGCAAACTAACCTCATACCTCTTCGGGGGCTAAAACATAAAACATTTAACTCCTTGACGTTATATTTACAGAATAATCTCAGTTGATTTAGTTTGATGATTGACAGGATCAAGTCTTTTTTGTACTTTCAAAATTAAAGTGTCATTCATCAAAACAAGCTTCTACATAGTACTGTATATATATCTTTTATTTTGCCCATGTATGCATTCAGCGATTAATCGATTCATTGATCGTTAACGTTCTAAATAATTGAGTTGGCAGGTTTCTTCCAAACGGCCATTCCTAGTCAGGACTTCCCCATGAGTTACCACATGTAAACAACAAATGGTAAAGCATGTGGGTGTCAACGGGAACTTCTGGGTGCATTCAGGTGTATTCAGGGAAACGCAAGCTGTTGATATAAAGGGCACCTTTGCCTTCTAGTGTCTCTTTTCTTTATTGCCAAATTGGAATTGGAATCAGAATCGCTAAAATCCAACCAATTCCAAACCGCACTGAGCTAAAGCCAAATTATCTCTGTATATCTCTTTTCAAATCAATGTATTCTGTGTTTGCATGAAAATTCCTAGCAAAGTGGGCAGACTGTACATGATGCTATGACGATTGATCTGTAAGTTATGTGAGTGATTCCCGGCAGAATGCAGAGGAGGAAAGTGGGAAGGGGAGTTTGCCCTTTTAAAAAAACTGTACACATACATGCGGTCCTTATCAGTTTGAGTTAAAACCACAGTTTCAGCTGCCTCAGTTGCACTCTGGTAGGAGCCATCATGGAGAGAGCTGTGGTGCGAATCACCCTCTTTGGGCTGCTGCTGGCTTTGGCTACCACACTACCAAACAAGGTAAGATCACAAAACATAAAGGAAAGAGCTTCCCACTACAAGGACATTGAATCAATTCAATTATCTGTATCTTACCGCTGATTAATGAACAGACAAACAGTGGTTGGAGTATCTGTCTGCCAGGTTTAGTGACCTGCTGACCGTCAAATTTATTGTTGTTTCATATTATTCGCTGCAATATGGTTTGTGTGGGTGCGGGTGTGTGTATTTGGCTTACTGTTGTTGAATAACTATTTTATTTGGCCAACAAAACCTTTTAGATGGCTATGACAGCTCCATTGGTAGCCTTAAATCTCTGTGTCATCCCTCTGCAAGGAACCTTGGTGTTATTCTGGACACTGACTTCAAGTTTAATAAACAGATAAGCTCCACAGTCAAAACTAACTTCTTTCAGCTTCAAAAGTAAAGGCTTATCTTTATCAGAGTAATTTATACATTCATCTCATCACGCCTAGACTATTGTAATTCTTTGTTTGTTGGTCTCAACCAGTTAGCAGTGCACTACTTACAGGTAGTCCAAAATGCAGCCGCCCGCCTGCTGACTGGAAAGAAATGGCATGAGCACATTACCCCCATTTTACCTGTACATTTTAGGATCCAGTTTAAGGTTTTATTAATTGTTTTTAAGTGCTTAAATGGTCTGGCACCGTCGTATTTATCAGAGCTTTTAAAACCCAACAGTACTTCCAGAGCACTTAGGTTGTCTAACCAGCTGCTCCAGGTCGTACCGCGGTCCAGACTCTTCTCCTTGCCGTTCAGTCCCAGCTAGGCAAGAATCCTTGCCTTTTTTACTTATTATTCTTTTATTTCCCTTTTTAACTCTGTTTTTAGATGTTTTTGAGTTTGTATTACTATTTTATTGTTTTACTGTTTTTAGTATTTTATTGTTTTCATTGCTTTTTTTAATTTCTATATTTGCGTATGATTTTTATTGTATTTTAATAACTGTACAGCACTTTGGTCAACTGAGGTTGTTTTTAAATGTGCTCTATAAATAAACTTTGACTTGACTTGAGGAAACAACATCAAATGACATTCAGCCATTCAATAATGGGGTTCAGACTTGGTATATGGTTTGGGTTATGTTAAAGCGGCAAGTCAAGGGAACTATTGGAAGAAAACAATGCAATGTTTTGACAAAAAATATTTTATTAATTGTGCGTATGAACATGTAATAACCATGTTAATGGGCCAAAAGTTACAATTGTGTCGCTTAACTTTTGAGCTATTGCATCTTAGGGTTAAGACTTTTTGAGGTTGCGTTGACGTTACAAGTATTCGGGATTACTGCCATTTAAAATCAAAATATGGGATGAAAAATAAGGGGAATGGGGTGTTTCTGCAGTTTCACCAACTTAATGTGACTGATACCACCTACCAATTGTTTTTCTGATCTTTGGTCAGCTGGTTGTCAGCCAACAAGGTTAACCAAGCCATTTATTTAATTGTGAAATGTGGCTCTTCTTGTATTTGCTCAGGACGACTGGGACATCTACAGCTTTCACATCAACTCCACAGTGTCCAGTCGTTATGCAACCACTGTCATAAAGAGCCGCGTGGCCAATCGGATGAATGAGTCAAAGGAAATAGAATTCCAAGTCCGGATTCCCAAGAACGCCTTCATCAGTAAATTCAGAATGTGTGTGAAAAATAATAATAGTAATAATAAAATACATGGAAAATACATCATGGGTTATTTAGGAGTTTGTATGTAAACAAATACTTTTTCTTTTGTCTTCTTCAGGTTTATAGAAGGTCAAGTGTACGATGGTGCTGTGAAAGGTAAAGAGAGCGCTCGGCAGCAGTACACTGAGGCTGTGTCCCGTGGTGAAAGCGCTGGGCTGGTCAGGTACATGGATCAATTGATCACTTTATTGCCAAGTCTTTTACTAAACCAGTAAAACTAAAACTTTACTGAATCTTCAACAAAATCAGTCTCATAAAGTAGCCAAACAGTATTACTTAAATTATTTCATAATTATAACAAAATTACTGTATTAATATTAAGTACAAGTTGAAGGAAATTGTAATGCTTTTCATAGAAGAGGTTGGCATCACTCATATGTGTGTGTGTGTGTGTGTGTGTGTGTGTGTGTGTGTGTGATGGTTACCTAAATGAGCCAAAACACCACATTAATAACAGACAAAGAGTCGTAACATCATAAACAAAGAAAGAGGAGAGGGGGAAGATCTTTGAAGTCTTCCTCAGATGTGTGTCCTGTCTTCTGAGGACCATTTGTCTCAGGGCAGACGCTGGAGAGAAAGAGCGGTGGTGTCAGAGGTTCTTTCTGACCGATGACACTATCACATATCTGTAGGGGAGCGCCTGTGATGATGGGTCATAACTGAGCATTAAATAGGCATTGTTTAATTTTACGGGGTGACAAGCCAGAAGGGGAAAGCACTGCTTTAATGCAATCATTATTGTGTCTGTTGCAGTTCTGTAGGGAGGACTCTGGAGGAATTCAAAACCTCTGTTACTGTGGCTGCTCACAAAAAGGTCACCTTTGAACTCACATATGAGGAGCTGCTGAAGCGAACGCTTGGAAAATACGAGCTGCAAATCCACGCTCGACCCATGCAGCCTGTCAAAGACTTCAAGGTGTGTCTTTCAAAAAACCATGTTGGTGTAAAAACATCTCCCACGGCCAGAGCTTCTAACTATTAAATTTTGTTTTATTTTATTGTCAATGCCAGGTTGATGTGCACATTAACGAGAAAACCGGCATCAATTTCATCGAGATTAAAGGAGGACTGAGCACCAAAGCCCTGGCTAATGCCATCACCAAAACACACGCCGACAAACAGGTACAGCATGCAGTGATGCAAAATCCTGTATTCAACTCCACTGGTATCTTAATTTGACTCATATCAAACTGTTTGGCATCGCAATTGCTCTGGACATTCTACATACGGTGTTATTGTGCATCATTCTGCAACTCTCCAAGTATTATTCATACTTTTTTTTATTTGGTATATCTATATGCACTTTTTCAACAGTTTTTGCATTCTGGTGTGATGTCAAACGACATTTAATTGTATCAGTAGTGCTCAACTCTGTGAAAAGACAATAAAGTTGAATCTAATCAAATTCAACAGTGAGAAAGTCTTTCACTGATGAAACCCATTCATCAACTTCTTGGTCAATAGAAAGTGTGTGAAACCTGATTCATCCTGTTTCCAGGCGTGGGTGTATTTCTACCCGACAGAGGACCAACAGAAAACGTGTGACAGCTGTGGGGAGCAGGGTATGAATGGAGATCTGGTTATTGTGTATGATGTCAACAGGGACACCTCACTGGGAGAAATCGAGGTACAGCATGACTTAATTTCCTAGAAGATTGTTGACTTTAAATGGTCTTTTAACATTGTTTTAAAAATACCATGCTTTATCTTCCCCTGTTTTCAACAAACTTTTCTAACCAGTCAAACTTTCCTCTTCCTCCCCCCAAGAAATCAGATGGATACTTCGTTCATCACTTTGCTCCGTCTAGTCTTGCCCGCATACCAAAAAATGTTGTCTTCGTTATTGATCGAAGTGGCTCAATGCGCGGCAGAAAAATAGAACAGGTACAGTATTTGAGTTTGTGACAGATGTGCTGGAGGCTTTTTAGTTGACATCAGATAATTACTCTGTGGTTCACTAAACAGAAAACTTTATGAAATAACCCCTTACTATTCTGTCCCCTTTTATAGAGGGGTTTGGGGCGGGGGACAGGGTGTCTTTAGGGGGAGATAGCAGGTCAACAGTAGATGCCACATAGACGTGGTGTATATAGACACAGATACAAAATTCCTCATGCGAGTAGTCAAAATATGTAAGGAATTTAAGCTTATTTAGATCAATCTTGCTATCAGAAATTGACTAAATTAGAATTAATACTTTAAATGAATTTAAGTTCCTCGGGGCACCAACCCTTTTATTATAAAGGGGAAAAAATCACGGTAAATCAGACTCATAAAGGTACTAAACTATCAATTTGGAACACTGATTAATAATTAACTTAATGATCATAATCAAATTACCGTATTCATATTTAGCATTGGTTGGAGGAATTTGGAGTTCTTTTCATAGCAGAGGTTGACATATCACTAAGGGACAGCATGCATAGTCCAAAAATATATTTATTGTAAAAACAAAGCAAAGCAAGTAAAATACACAATAACTAACCTAAAAGACTATTCACAATGGGTATGTGGAAGAAAAGATTGTGTGTGTGTGTGTGTGTGTGTGTGTCTGTGTGTGTACAAAATGGCCGACCGAGGACATAAAAAAGAAGAAAATCAAAATGGCAGAGCCCTTTTGTTCTTGGGATAACAAAAGACCATGCTGATTTGAAATGTATGTTCTTAAAAAGCCAATTGAAAGTATATTGTGTGTGAACCAGTGTGTGAGCAAATTAGTGAAGTGAGTTCATATATATGACTTATTGTCTGTGCAAGGCAAAATTAATCATACAACTTCAAATGATGTGGCTACACAAAATATTACAACAATTATACTTAACAAACACACATCATGGTAAATGGACCTGCACTTATATAGCGCTTTTCTAGTCGCTTTGCGACCACTCAAAGCGCTTTACACTACAGACTGCGCTCATTCACCCTTTCACACACACATTCATACTGGTGGCAGAGGCTACCCTAAACGGTCCCACCTGCCACCATTGGGAATTCATTCACACACCGATGAACACAGCACATCGGGAGCAATTTGGGGTTCAGTATCTTGCTCAAGGATACTTCGACATGTAGGCTGCGATGGTCAGGGATCGAACCACCAACCCTTCGGTTGGGGGCCAACCGACTCTCCCAACTGAGCCACAGCCGCCTACATCAGATCAACACCATTGATTAAAGTTTAGTAATCCAAGACTGTTCCTGGACACCAGTGTGCCGAGATATTCAAATACAATAGATGAAAATAACACATTTTTTATTGTATGAGAAAAAATGGCATGTTTTTTGCAACAAAATGCATGGAATTATCAAAAAGTAGATATGTTTGTAAGGGGAAACTTATTTATTGAACCTATTTTAAATCAGATTTATGGAGGTCAGAGATTTAGTGACCCCTTCAAAAATGGCCGTGCTACTTCTTCCCTGCTACTTCTTGTTGGGAAGGGGGTGTTATTTAACCCCCTTCCCAACAAGACATGACATATTACCACTTGATTCCTTAGGTTTTCTAGTTTCATAAAGGCCCAAAAAGTTCATCATGCCCACCGGCAGGCTGGTACATAATTTAATTTAACACACATGAAACATATTATTTCATGGTTTCTTACTTTAATAAAAGTTCTAATGTGTGAATGATGTTTTTGCCCAGACCCGAGTAGCATTACTCCACATCTTGAACGACCTAGCAGAGGAGGACCACTTTGGTCTTATCACTTTTGATGGCAACATTTATCACTGGAAACGAGAACTTGTTCAGGCCAACAAGGAAAACGTTGAGAGTGCCAAGACATTTGCACGGAATATCGTAGTTCTAGGAGGTGAGGTTTTTTAAAATGGATATGGTTTTTATGAAGGGATGCAAACATTTGCAGCAGAATGGCAGTAATGATACTTTTTCATCCTAATACAGCCACAAACATAAACGATGCAGTGTTGCAAGGAGCACGTATGCTGAATGCACATCCCAGAGAAGGTTCAGCGTCCATCCTCATACTTCTCACCGATGGAGACCCAAACTCAGGTAACAATAACACACACAGCAAAAAAATCCAGAATAACAGAGTCATTTTAAAGCGAAGAACTTTTTCTTCATACTGTCTCCTATTAACAAGCTAGAACCCAGAAATTTTGGATTTTGATGATCATGGACTTTTAAATAAGATAAACTTCAACATTGTTTATAATTAAGTGTAATTGTCTTTACAGGGGTGACAAATGTCGAAGTAATCCACTCAAATGTCAGGCAGGCCATTGCAGATAAATTCCCACTCTACTGTCTTGGTTTTGGTTTTGATGTCAAGTTTGAGTTCCTTGAGAAGATGTCGCTGCAGAACAACGGTGTGGCCCGACGGATTTATGAAGACTCTGACGCAGATTTACAGCTGAAGGTTTTCAAAAAACTTGCTTCAATATAAATACTTTGTGATGCAATTTGCCACATTTCCGTAGATAAAATTGATTATGGAGAGATTAAACAAACATACCGACTGTCAACAGGGTTTCTATGAAGAGGTGGCCACTCCTCTATTGATAGATGTCACAATGATCTATAACGGTGGGACCAATCTAACCCAGACCAACTTCAGCCAGTTTTATAATGGCTCTGAGATCGTGGTGGCTGGTCAGATCACTGACAATGACATCGAAATCTTTACTCCACAAGTTGTGGCCATTTCAGTAAGGATCACTCAGCACTGCACAGCATCCATCATCCTCTGAAAGGTTGGTGAAATTATACTGACATGATAATTAATTTTGACTATGACAGAGGAGTAGAAAGGTGACCTTTTCTGAAACTAACACCACTGTGGAGTCCACTAGAACAGTTTCCAACAGCCACATCCAGAGGGTCTGGGCCTACCTCACAGTCAAACAGCTTCTGGAGAAAGAGTAAGTGTGGTGTTGACCAACTCTTTTCCTTTGAACAAGCATCTTTCCGTGCTGCCGCATGCTCTGATAGCAACTTCCAGCTGATACTGCTCAGTTCCACACTCCAAACAAGACAAACTACAAAACTACAAAACTACAAAAAAAGACTACAACCACTACCTCCAAAGATTTGTAAAGAATTCTTTTTTGAGTGGCTGCAAATCTCATATTTCTACTCAATCAGTTAATTAAGTCAATTAAATGCTATAAAAATAAAATTTAAATATAAATAAAATATTCAGAGAAGGATATTGAGTATTTCACAATTTCCAATTGTTGTTTGATTTTCTAGCAAGCTATTGACCGTTCAAGGTCCAAAATTTAGCCTACTACTGTTGACTATAATAAGATGGATGTCGGTGGCGACATTCCCTCAGTTATTCAACTCACGTTTGAAACATATGTGCACATATTCAGTGGTGGAAAGTAACTAAGTACATTCACTCAAGTAATTAAGCTCTGCGTTAGTTCAGGCGGAATACGGTAGTCACGCCTGCTTGGCTGTCAGCTGGTCTGACAACCGCGCCAAGCCCAACCAATCACTATCACACACACACAACTAGGCGGTCCATTTAAACTGTTCTGCCTCTCATTCCTCCTGCATTGCATCACTCTGCTGCACACACTGCTGCGTTAAACCTCCCTCCACCACCCCAAGCACCACCCGTACAAGCCAGAGTAAGAGCATTTTTAGGATGAATTATTTGCAATGTTGTAATGTCTGCAAGTGTCAGTACTATTGCATATAGCATATTCAGGTTCTGCTCTGCATGTCCCGGGGGGATTGAATGTTGCACTCTCAGGCAGAATCTGTTGCATGCTGCACAGATACTGCCTGATAGCTTCTAGAGCAGAACCCACACCGCCAAATACAACTGTACGAACCATCTTGCAATAAATGGTTAAAATCTATGGCGAGAGTATTCCTGACTGAACTGTACTTAAATAGTAAGTCTTGAAGCAGGACTTTTAGTTGTAGTGGAGTAATTTTACAGTGTTGTATTTTACTTAAGTAAGGGATCTGAATACCTTTTCCGCCACTGCACACATTGTAACACAGGCTGCTGTTATCTGGAGCTGAGAAGGAGAACGTGAAGAAAGAGATCTTGGAGCTGTCGCTGAAGTACAACTTTGTGACCCCGCTCACATCCATGGTGGTCACCAAGCCTCCGGGGGAGAAGACAGATGTGCTCCATAAACCCAAGGAAGGGGAAACACACAGTCCACCCTTGTCAGGTGGAACATGGAAACAGCACTATCTTGTAGCGCACAGGCCACCCATGTCAGGTGGCCCTTGGGCAAAACATCCACCTGTAGCGCACAGTCCACCCATGTCAGGTGGAACATGGGTACATCCACCTGTAGCGCACAGTCCACCCATGTCAGGTGGAACATGGGTACATCCACCTGTAGCGCACAGTCCACCCATGTCAGGTGGAACATGGGTACATCCACCTGTAGCGCACAGTCCACCCATGTCAGGTGGAACATGGGTACATCCACCTGTAGCGCACAGTCCACCCATGTCAGGTGGAACATGGGTACATCCACATGTAGCGCACAGTCCACCCATGCGATCTGGAGGGTTTGGAGGAGGTGGAGGAGGTGGAGGAGGTTTCTCACGGCAGAACTCTGATGCGTCCATAAGGAATAGTCCTGGAGTTCAAGACACATCACCTGTATTCGTAACAACACAAATGTGTGAGTGTCTGGGTAGTTAGGTGGTTACAGTGCATGTTGCTGCAGTGTCTCAGGTTTTATATTTCCTGAAAACAAAAGCATGGTTTATTCCACAGCTGCATTTATGCTACAACTGTAACAGTGTAATATTCACCTCATGATTCTTCTTAGAAGAAGTGTCAATAAGGTGGTTCTTATCAACAACACTTTTGAAAACCCCAAATGACAAAATAAGTTCTTTGCTAATAACTCTTAAAAAACAAACATAGTTGCAGTTTTAAAACGGGACATGTATGCTGTTTCATTCTTCCTCAGGTAAAGTATCTCAGGCTCTTGACTAGAGACGATAAGACACATTAATACATTCTCTATGCCCATAATGCTTTAATGTTGTACTATATGGGATCATTTACTTGATATTGAATAGTTTCAATTACAAATATGTACGTTATATGTATGTTGTTATTTTTTTAAAGAAAATACAAATGCAAGATAAATACAGATGTTAATTCTCAAACGTCAATGTTCTCCAGGTGTTCTTGATCCAATGAATATCATTTTTCTGCATTTGCATCATAACACATGTATTTAGTGGGTTTGTTTTGGAGCTGAGGTTAGGTGTCAGAATATGGGTGTCAATAATTACAATATCTAGAAATATCCTCCACTGCTTTGGAATATATATTTGTATAACCAGCTTTGTTTTCATTTGTTTACAGATTTCAAAAATTATTTGATGCCTGGAATACTTCCCTTTCGGCCAGTCACACCATCTCATGGTAGTGTATCATATGGATGTAATTCATGCTGTTAGTGATTTAAAATCAAACCCTTTCTGTAAGAAATAGTTGTGTAGATGACTGGTAAAGATTAAAATAATGTGTGTATTAACTGCTTTGTTTTGAAGCTCCTCACGTTGATACCTCAATGAAAGTGCATCCCACCATTGTCCCAGACAGAACAGCTAAAGGTAGAGTATTTAATGTATTATGCATATATTATTATTTTCATGATAGTCTTTAATACTTTCTGTCAATGCCAAACAAGTACAGGCCTGCTTTTACCTTGAACATGTAAATCTCAAATGCCATGTTGATGATCAACACCACATGTATATGTCTCTGTGTTCCTCTCCAGCTCCTCTCTCCCACAGGTTTTTGCTAAAATCTGAGAATCTGACTCTTCCACTGTGCTTCGACGTCGCTGGAGATGTTCGCCTTAAACTACTTCATCATCCCACCAGGGGTCAGTGATGTTCCTCTTTGCGCCATCACAATTTTCCTTAAATTCCTCGAACAGCCTTGTCAAACCCAAACCCCTACCAAATCTGTTGTCTTTTGTATCAGAGCTGTCTGTGAATGGTGAGCTTGATTCAGTCATGAATGGAGGCTTCAAAAAGATTGTCATCCACTTAAACACTGACCTGCATGTTGAGGTGGACACCAATGAAATCATTGTACGAGACGGACAGATGCTGACACGCCGCAGTGGACAGGATGTCTTCACAGCTGGAAGGTGACATTGCATTGTGATGTTCCCAACCAAGAAATAGTCAGGCCCACCACTTCCTGTTACACTGTTTCCATTCTTTATGCTGAGCTAAGCTAATTTACTGTTGTCTGTATATTAATTTAAGTGACTAAGATTTTCCTGTAAGTAAGTACAAACTATTCAAAAGAAAGTTAAGACGATGCATATATTTTTCTAGTTTGGCCGTGATAAAGCGGGACAAGGAAATAGATGTTGCAGTTGGAGACACACGCGTGGTCATCTTAATTCATGTGAAGGATGGAGAAAAATTCCTCTGGCCGGTTTTAAGAGAGCAGCCACTGGAAGGGAACGTCACAGGAATTTTAGGTGGGTGAAAAAGCTGGAATTATTTCTATTTAAGGAGGACAATGTATTGAATCAGTGTTTACATCCAGCAGCCGTGGTTAATGGCGAAATAATTCATTAAAAGGTGTTTTTCAGTGTCATTGCTTCATTGTTTGTCCTCTGTGTGTCCAGCTCTGAAGCCAGCAGTTTATGAGGAGCTGCAACAAACTCCCTCAATCAAACTTAAGATCAAAGACCAGGAGGTTGACGTAACCAGGTACATATTAGTTATAAAATAAGAAAGCTGTTTAAGAATGCTTTATTATTATAACTCTATTATACACAAAGATATTTGACTATTTATGTCTCTTTTTTGTAGGGCCAATGCTGTTGACTACAGTATCGTCTCCCCTCCAACACTGGACTGCTGGCTCATGCCAGCTGAGTCTGTCCTGCAGAGACGCCTGGATGATTTCATCGTTACACAACTTTAACTGGGAACCATGTTGAATAACTTGCAAAGATTTCATTCAAAAAATTAGTCAAATAGTCATTCATCATGGAAGAAAGACCTGTTACTAACATTAACAAATAAATAATATTCCAGATATTTCTTGGTCTTGAATGAACTTGTGTAATTAATGTTTACCTGAAAAATTAGCTTGTTCAAAATTCAAACTTCACTCTAAAAAGACTGATAATGAGCTGGTTCTAAAAACTTGCTGGCACAGTTTTGACTTAAAATCCTACAGTCTCTAAATGACATAGCCTCTGCTCCTGTTCAGCATATTAGTACTCTGTGGGTAAAGGATGCCTCAAAATGTACTTACAGCTCTGCATAAGTCCATTTGCACAATGAAAACTGAAAGTGTAAGCAATTGGATGTTACACTACTGTTTATGTTTTAGTTGAGAAACCTGGTAATCACTGGTAATTCTACCATAATTATGTAAATTTGTAATCAAATGTAGCCAACGTGAAGTAAATAAGTAAACTAAGGCACCGATAAAGGGAAAAGCAAAGTGTCATACATCCTGTTACACAGCTGTGGAAAAAGAAGCCATGCACACAGATGTGTGGTAACAGTGATAACTTCTAGGGCCTGAAAGGGGAAGCCAGTGTGGAAGTGCCAAAAACTGCAGTTTTTTGAAAGGCCACTTTAAGCAATTCCAAAAGCAAGTAAATTCCCACAGATTCCCATGTTAAAATGTCAAACTTTACAGAAAAAGTAAATATGTTTGGATGCAGCCTGGTACAAAAAACTGTTTTGGCCTCTAATTTCCATGTTCATAACAACTGTAAGAGGGGTGGATTTTTATATTAATTACCTATTTAATTAAAATTAAGGCTTAAAGTTATAGAAAATGAAGGGCATGGCAGCTTTGAGTGTCAGGGGGCTGCCCTTGTGTCCTTCAGAAACCCGTCCAACCAACACTGATACAAGATCCATGTTTCAGACGGTCTATGTCCATAAATCTGTCAGCAGACATATAGATGGAAATATGAACACCTGACAAAGTTTTAAAAGCTGCTTCTGTGATAGTTTCTGGGACTGTATGTGTCGCCAGGACCACACACACACACACACACACACACACACACACATGCACGCACACACACACGTAGACACATTGTTTCAGATGGTAAACATTTAAGACATGACAATAAATTTAAAAGTCAATGAGAACAAAACTTATATGAAATTAAAGAACATTAGTAGTAAATTTGTTGTGTTGCATTGCATGTTCAGTAAGCAGCAGAGTTGCTTTGAATAGTTGGTGCACTTACTGTTTATTTACAGGGAGCTTGAAAAAAGGCAATGGATCATGTCTTAATCTGGAAACTCTAACTACAGCAATCAGTTAAATGTTGTGGAGTGAAATATTTCACTCTGACATATTACATAGTAAAAGTATAAATCCTTCCAATACAATGGAAAATGTTCTGTGTCCTAAAGCAACATTTGCAGTTAATACTGAGCTGACTGTAAGTAAATATGAACTCTACACATTTCAAAGTAACTCTCCCACATTTATTTACAAAGTACACAACAGCCACTTGTTGTTTTAACTATAGTTTGAACACATTTCTAGAGAGGGATTGACAGACAGGGGTTTTGTGTTTCGCTCAATATTATGTGGTGAAACCAGTTGAGCTGCTCCCAGTTTACTGCAGTTCAAAGGTATGTGGATTCTTATGAGCGGAGGTGATAAACTTGTTTATCAAGGCAAAGTTTACTGAGAACTGCAAAGGGGGGAGGATCTTTGCCAGATTACAGTAACAAGACCAATAACATGGCAGAAATTGTTGCCCACAAACCAGCTATGAAGTGTTAACTGAATGCAGTTCTGTGTTTAAAGCTACTTTAACCAAGTGTATAAGGGGAAGACTTGTTGTGATGTGAAAAAAAAAAGAAAAGTTATGGACTTTGACCGATCTTGGTCATGCTGGTTACACTGTAATGAGGAATTGAGAGCAGGAAGTTCCAGGATTAGATGCATTTTGATTTGGTGAGTGACTGAGCTGAGACCTTAATCAGAGAGAGAAAAACATTATGAGAGAGAGAGAGAGAGAGAGAGAGAGAGAGAGGGAAGGAGGGAGGGAGGGAAGGAGGGACGTCTCAGTCAGGACAGTGACGTGCGATATGGCTCAGTTCTCATATGACTCAAACACTTCCAGACAACTTGGGCAAGGTGTACAGCTTATCTGAAGAGAGGAACTCACGTAAACAGAGTAAGTAACCTTTATTATATTTCCTATGAGATTATCGGTGTAATTCTACATAATTTCTGTCGTCATAGTCTTGTCTTGTCTTTTCTTATCTAATGCTTAAAGGCGTTTTGTTGAGCGACTATCCAGTTTTCAGTAGTTATTAAGTCTCTCAAGGGATTAGTGATCTTGACAAATCAAGTTAGTTGTACGCACAGTAATTCAAGTACCGTAAACAGTACTGTTTGAGACTGTACTTTCGTTTTTTCAGTTCATACTGTTTTATACTTCCACTTCACCACATCTCAGAGGAAACCATTATACATTTTACTTGAGTACATTTGTCTGACAGCTTTAGTTACTAAAGTTATTGTACTTCCTGTCCTGTTAAAACCATTTATCTCCAGATGTGGTGATTCAGAATGCTTGTGCCTCCACTCTGGATATATGCACTACTCTCTTTACTAATTGGGACTGTATATATCCCACACATGGTACTCTTATTTTTACACTGCACATACCTCACCCATAGTACTCATATTATTACACTGTCTGTACTGTACATATCTGCTCATGTCCACTCTGTATATAACTTACTTTAGTATGTTCATACTTGTCAATAGTGTTCATACTGCATTAATCATATATATATATATATATATATATATATATATATATATATATATATATATATATATATATATATATACACCTTTTTGGTATATGCATGTTGTTGTCCTGGTGCATGTACTAATGACAGTATAGTGGAAAGTTATCTAATCTTATCTAACCTGAAGAATGAAGTTCTCATACGGCATCGTCACAAAGCTGTAAACAGGTCAGTTTCTGGGCTCATAAAAAGTTTACCTTTTAGACAAATGTGGTTCTTACAGGACAGTGGCGCTACAGACACATGGTGATCTTATAGCATATGATGCATTGCTGTAGATTAAACTCCCCAACAGTATATAAAGAATTAGAAATTAGCACAACTTTAAACATCTAATAATAATAATAAATTTCTTCTCAAGGTCACCGTACAGTGTCAGAGTCAAATTTACAAAAAACAACTAATAAATAACAATAATAATTGAACAACTTAGTGAACAGAATGGGGATGTAGTATGTGATTTTAAGGTACAAAATGCCAGTTTAAACAGATGAGTTTTGAGCAGTGAAAGAGAGTCTACAGCAACTTAACACATTAATGCAGCAGTAATTTGAATCTAAAAACATCATATATGTAAGTAAAACTGCCAGGGAACATTTTCCTGCCGAATAATACTATAACACTAATTCTGACATACTAGTTCTAGATGCAGGACTTTTACTTGAACAAGTATTTTCACTGCGTGGTATTCGTTTTTATGCTGAAGCCAGTTATGTAAATACTTCTTCCACCACTGGTCATACACCAGTTTGTTGAAGAAAAAACTGTCCGTATCTGCATTCATGTATGTTTGTCTTCTTCCTCAGGCCATGACCAAGGGATAAAGTTATCATCAACCAGCCGTGCCCTTGCAGTTTGTCTCGGTTCACTTCCTTTGTTTCCAGTCTATCACCAAGTTGATCTCCTAGCTTCCAGTTGTGATGAGGAAGAAGACACTGGACTTCCTTAACAAGGCCATCATGTCATTGTGGTGGAAAAACATTTGGAGATAAATTCAGTAGGACTCAAATCTTTTGGAGAGTCTTCGGCTAAAATGTTTCTTCCTGCATGGTCCATTTGGTGCGTTTTACTGACTCTACACACGTCAGCCTGGTGTTTGGAGATTTCTGGATATGGCAGCGATGAGGTCATCTGCTCACAGGTATTGCACAGGACACTGCTAGGATACGCTGAGGCATGTTTCCTGTGCTGCAGTATAGTACATACAGTTTTTGTTGACATATTACACCTTTAATTTCCTTTAGTATCGGTGAAGCCTGCTCTGACATTTCAATTTCCCTTTTCACTGATAAAGTGTTTTATCCTCAAACATTTAATTAAGACAACACGAGGATATAACCATCTGCCAGCTTGTCACAAATATAGGGCTGTTGTATGTACATTCAGCACAATATAACCCTTTGAAGAGCAATTGTTTACAGTGAAAACAACATTTAAACATTTCAATCTTTGCCTTCTTTTAGCCCCTCTCTGACTGCACCATGGAAGATGATATGTCTCTTATTGGACCAGAGAATAATGTGGTCGATGTCAAAAACATCACTCCGTATTTCAAGCTGTGCTGCAGGGACAGGGCGTCATGTACATTATGCCTGGTGATAGATACAGAGATCATCATCCACCCGGATAAAGACGAAGAGGATGGAGGCCACTCTGGTCATAGTGAAGAGGATTATAGCAACGAGACAGAGAGCAATCCAAAAGGTATAAACTAAGGCTTAGTGAAGCCTTTCATGTCATTACATTATTAAAGGACCATACCATTTGTTTTGTATGTTTTATATCCGCTAACCTTCCATATTCTCATGGATGGGTATGAGAACTTGAGCATGGGTATGATAATGTGCGTTATATGACGTTTTTTATTTAACGTT
Organism: Centropristis striata; assembly: GCF_030273125.1. Lineage (NCBI taxonomy): Eukaryota > Metazoa > Chordata > Actinopteri > Perciformes > Serranidae > Centropristis > Centropristis striata. The sequence goes on along the minus strand of NC_081519.1, from coordinate 6,789,219 downwards.
GTGAAGTGGTTGCACGATTGAAGTTTTAATGTTGGGAAACTGAACCACTTAATTAAGTTTAGGCACCTAAACTACTTGGTTAAGTTAAGGAAATAAGACCAGGATTTTGATAAATATAACTTTTACCATACTTTACATGTGGAAATAATTACTGGATGCAGTTACATAGGTGACATAGGTGATGTTGGATGACATGCATCTATGTACATTAACTTAAAATTTAAATTTAAATTAAAAAAAACAAACATCTAGCACCCCTCCTGCCTGACCTAAACATCCTTTTCTATCTTTTTACAGCGTTATCTCATATCTCATATCCTGACTTTCTCCCGCCCTGTCATAATAACTAAGGCCACTAGAGGTCGCTGTGTTACAACAAATTTGAATATGGGCCGTTATAAGCTGCACCTGCTGGCTCACAATCACATGGGCTATCTATAAATCAGAGTGCATTACTTATCATAGGCATAACTTGGAGCAGTTGACAAGAACAGCCTGGTTAACCAATCCATTAATTGGCCTTTTCTATCACTACTAAGTATAACACGAGTTTTAAATAGCTATTAGTTTTATTTCAGTGACGTAAATCAACATGCAGATGCTTTCAACTTGCTTGCTTTCACTTGCTTGCTTTTTTGTAAACACTTTACTTTTCATTAACATTCTGTCATAGTTGCATTATCGGCACATAATGATTGATAGTGGAATCTAACTTGAACAACATCCAAGATTTCCAATCAGCTGCTGCGGGGCATGTTAGGCAATCATTACTGGAAGATACAGTGAGCAAACATGCCAGTAGTGACAAGGTTAATGTGAAACAATATATGGTAGTTTGACGTATTTGTGTAAATGGTTGTGGTGCTCCTCTCATGTCATGGACAAAAGACAAAAGATCAATCCTTAACCTTATTTTCATTATTATTCAAGCAACCTGGACAAATTATTAACTGGCTTAACTGTGACTAACTTGAATCTAAATCAAGACCAGTGACGATAAAAACCTTGTATGCTTTGAACAATTGATTAGCATTACAATACATAGACATACTTTACATGTGGAAATAATTACTGGATGCAGTTACATAGGTGACATAGGTGATGTTGGATGACATGCATCTATGTACATTAACTTAAAATTTAAATTTAAATTAAAAAAAACAAACATCTAGCACCCCTCCTGCCTGACCTAAACATCCTTTTCTATCTTTTTACAGCGTTATCTCATATCTCATATCCTGACTTTCTCCCGCCCTGTCATAATAACTAAGGCCACTAGAGGTCGCTGTGTTACAACAAATTTGAATATGGGCCGTTATAAGCTGCACCTGCTGGCTCACAATCACATGGGCTATCTATAAATCAGAGTGCATTACTTATCATAGGCATAACTTGGAGCAGTTGACAAGAACAGCCTGGTTAACCAATCCATTAATTGGCCTTTTCTATCACTACTAAGTATAACACGAGTTTTAAATAGCTATTAGTTTTATTTCATTGACGTAAATCAACATGCAGATACTTTCAACTTGCTTGCTTTCACTTGCTTGCTTTTTTGTAAACACTTTACTTTTCATTAACATTCTGTCATAGTTGCATTATCGGCACATAATGATTGATAGTGGAATCTAACTTGAACAACATCCAAGATTTCCAATCAGCTGCTGCGGGGCATGTTAGGCAATCATTACTGGAAGATACAGTGAGCAAACATGCCAGTAGTGACAAGGTTAATGTGAAACAATATATGGTAGTTTGACGTATTTGTGTAAATGGTTGTGGTGCTCCTCTCATGTCATGGACAAAAGACAAAAGATCAATCCTTAACCTTATTTTCATTATTATTCAAGCAACCTGGACAAATTATTAACTGGCTTAACTGTGACTAACTTGAATCTAAATCAAGACCAGTGACGATAAAAACCTTGTATGCTTTGAACAATTGATTAGCATTACAATACATAGACATATGTGTAGTAGTTCAGGTACACTCAGTTAACAGGTTAAAACATGTACAAAAAACCCCTGGTATGGTCATTTCAGCGTGGGTTTTAATTGCTGCTCCTAAAGCTCAGGTTACTTACTGTTTCATTGAATTCTGAGCCCCACCTTGTCTCTGTTGCAACAGCGTCTGTGACAATGTGTTACAGTGCAGCAGCTTTCATGCCCTCATGCAAGACGGTGGAGTTTACAGTGAATCATGCAGCTGTTACTCAGCGAAACCAGGCAAAGGTAAGGTAAACTCCCTGCACTGGCATTTAAAGTCAATGCTGTCAATAAGGAATGGATTGTATTCTCACTGCAAGTTACCTTGTCTGTATGTGTGTGTGTGTGTGTGTGTGTGTGTGTGTGACCTCCATAGTTTTCCTTGGTGATCACTGAGCTGGTAGGGGTTTCCTTTAGCAGTACTGTGATGGTTTATCCTTCTCAATCACATCTAAGTCGTAAAGTTGACGTTCCTTCTCTAGAAAAAGGTAAAGTTTGGTCTTTCAACTACAGCATCTGTTGAACTCATACGTGGCTGCTGCCAATGTTGACACCTGCTGTATTATCTGTCCTCAGTGTGCTCCCAGGAGCTTCGGGACCGTGTAGAGGAGTGCCATGGTAAATAATCCCTTACATAATACATGTGCTTTCAGTGTGCTGTATTGTTTCTGTGTTTGTCTTTGGGGAATTTAACCAGTTTTTTGTATTCCTCCTTTCAGTGCCCAGACTCAAAACTGTAATGAACCTGGAGATGGCTCGGGTGGAGCTGCAGTTTGCCGGCAGAAATGAGAGCCTAACCTCTGTGTGCGTCCAGTATGAGCAGAATGGAAAATGTCAGGTCAGCGTTGTATATCTGTGACTTATTTTGGTGAAAGTTACAGTTCAATATTTTTATTTTGTTGTTGTTATTTGTTTGTCAAAGAAAGATCCTTTAAAAGTTTACTTTAAAAAAAACTTTAAAAAGGAGCAATGCATGCAAAATATCACTTAAATGGACGGTTCGGCTCGATCTTTGTTTTTTTTCTCTTAGTGCTATTTATAATCTAGATTGTTTTAGTGCGAGTTGCAGAGTGTTGCAGATGTCGGTCATAGAGATACCATATCATCTCAGACATCACTATGACGATATCTCTAACACTCAGTAACTCACATCAAACAATTTAGACTGATAAAAAGCACTGCAGGTATAGAATAAATATGCATGATTTTAGGGTGAACTGTCCCTGTAACTGAAAGTACAAAGCATATTATGAGGATTATGTACCTAAAGTATAAAAAGTAAAAGTATTCAATATACAGAATGGCCACTTAACATGTATACATGTGCTTAATGCATTATTGTTACTCATGCATTAAAATATAAGCAGGATTTGATGTTGGAGTTCGTGCAAGTTCCAGTTTGACCTGCTTTGTATACTGTTGGGTAGTTGAATACAACAATTCATTGTGTTTGATCAGATGATCATGTTTTATATTTAAAATGATGTATTTGCAGGGTAACAGGTTAAACTGATGATAATGTCCATTGTCAATCAGCTGATTATTTTCTCAGTTAATTGTTTGTTGATAAAATGTCAAAAAAAAGAAAAATCCTAAAACAAAACACCCAATTTGACATATTTTAATAGTTTTATTTTGTACAATCAGCAGTCCAAAATCCAAGTATATTCAACTTCCTATCATATATATTAAAATATAAAATAAAAAAATATATATTTTTAATATATATGATAGGTGATAAGATGATTAAAAATAATCATCAAATAGAGGCAGTGAATGTTAAAACAGACTTAAAGTTTTTGAATAAACTGTATTTTCTGTCTGGAACAAAATGGAAGTCAAGTAGAATAAAGTAACTACAGTAATTGAGTAAATTTTCCTGTAATTTCACGAATGATTTCTCTCATTAAAGCCACGATGTGTTAAATGTTTTAGAGTTGGAACAGGACGACCATCCCACTGCATTCTGTGACCCCCTGCATGTGTCTCATGGTAACATCAATTAAACATCATGATTATTTATGGCCACCACATCAGTAGTGTGTTCTCTTCACAGACCTGTATGTCTGATGTGTGTTTCAGGTATGGGATGAGGATGGTCAGAGGTCTAGGCGCTCCCTAAGCTGTCCTTTCACTAAATCAGGTGAGAAGTCTTTTCTTTTTTTTACTTTCTCTCACTGTACAAGGTGAAAGGTGAGCAGTTTAACATCTGTCTGCTGATGTTTTCTGTGTGTCTATTCTAGATTCCCTGCAAACGAACGTATGGCAGAATGTGTCAGTGTCTGTACGCCAGGGTCAAATGAACAACTACCGCCCAATGCTGTCATGGAGCCTGTCTGCTCCCTGCAGGCTGGAGGGGGAAGTGTGGCCCTGCTACAAAGAGCTCAGCTGCCGGGAGATGGTCGGCTTTAAGCAACAGCTGGCAAATGGCACATGGAAACAAAACAGCAAATGGCAGTGGGTAAGAAACTTGAATAATAAAAAAAAAATCAAGAAAAATCATCTTATTCCACCATGTTTGACAGGTTCCATGTGATAAAGAAAAAAATGTATTAAATTTAAAATAAAAATTAACAAATGAATTTAAATTCATAAATAGCAATATTTATTTATCTATCTATTTATTTATTTATTTATTTATTGCATGACAAAAAAAAGAACAGAACAACAAACCGAAAGAGGAGAGAAATACAGTCTATTTGATTTATTTATAAAGCACTTTTCAAAATCCAAAATATTATTTTATAATATTCCAGAAATATTTTCAATGTCTTGTGCAATATGTTGTACACATTTTCCATAAATTTCAAACCGACATATTTGGTATCTTTGCCATAGGCCTGGCTTCACAGTATGAGCTTGTAATGACTGACCCAAGATGTATATTTGTGTCTTTTTCAGGAGAAAAAAGGTGTGTTTGAAAACATCAATCTTCAGCGCTCTCCATGTGTGATGGTAAAGTATTTAAAACTCTCCTTAATAATCGTGCACTTAGCTACTAATGTTGAATAACTCATTTATGTTATGTTATGTTTATGTCTTTTGTGCAGGTGAAAGTAAAGGGAATGCAACGTGAGCTGGGTCCATTCTGTCCTGAAGACAGTGAGTCTGACGCAGTTTATAATGACAGAAATGACACATTTTGCTGAAATACAATATCAGTTTCTTGAGCTTTTTCTAAACAGGGTTTTGTTTTGTGCTACTTGCAGCTGACAGGGGGCGCTGGAGTCTCCTGGTTGTTGGTGTCGTACTGCTGCTCTGCTTGGCTGTGCTCATATATTATCTCCTTCGTGACTTTGTCAAGAGTGAGTTTTATTTTCATTGTTCTCTTTTTTTTTTTTTTTTGCATTAAGCATGCTGACTCAGTAAGAATGCCTCTGCAAACATACCGTACATGAAGAAGACAGAGCTGTGTCTAATTTCTCTGCTCTTTACCTGCAACCAACCCATGATGAAATATGCATTGTTCAACTGATTTTCCTCAGGCACTTCCCACAAAGGCTCCTTTCATTTGGCTCAGAGACCAAATTGTGTTTCCTAGATCTGGGAATTGTTCATAAAATCTGCTCTGCTCATGCATACATTGTATTAATTATTTGTGGCACTGAAATGATAAATATCCCTGCAGTGTATTTCTGTTAAGCCCTCTGGTATATTTACTCTTAATTATCTGACTTTTGTAGAGTGGGTGTGGAGTTGTCATCATGGTGGATTTGTAAAGAGTGAGTATTTTCTTGTAATACCTCTACTTGTAGCAAAGAAAAAAAGAAATAATGTAGTGAAAGAACATATCTCTGACATTTATTCTCTTGTATTTCCTCTCTGAAGTCGACAGAAAGGGTCATGTGGTGTTGCTGAGCCCCCCAGATGTGGATGATGGTATTTCGAAGGCGGTGTGTCATCTAGGCTCCCAGCTCTGTAACCAGGGCTTCAGTGTGTCTGTGGACCAGTGGAGCAGGAAGGAACAGTGCACTCTGGGGCCTGTGCCGTGGCTGCACTCCCAGCTGCTGGAGCTGAACCGCCTGGGAGGACGAGTTGTGCTCGTCTTGACGAAAAGAGCCTTGGAGAGAGCAGAGGAGTGGACCTGTGTGGACAGAGAGGTTATCAGGACAAGTTCTCCGTACTCTGATGTGTTCACGGCCTCCCTGTTTCTCATCCAAGCGGACAAGCAGCTGGGCAGAGCAGGAGAACGTTTTCTTCTGGTGAAATTTGACTCCAATCCAAGCAGTGACAGGAGTCTCCCAGAGCTGCTTCAGGGGCTGCGCCTGTTCCAGCTCCCCTCTCAGAACCAGGCTCTCTTTTCGGAGCTCGCTGTGGGAGGGACAGGCAGGAGGACATGGACAGGGTGGAAGTGGAGGACCTCAAATGGATGGAGAGAAAAGACTAAAGAGGGGCCAGACCAGCAGAAGGCAAAGGACTGTAAATATGTTGGAGTTTAGCCATCAAAGCACACATAAATTAGCTTAGCACATTTTTGCTGCTCCACATGAAGGACATGTTCATCCAATTTGTGGATGAGATAAACATTATAAAAGGCCGACTGGTGATGGTCTACAGAAGGAGTCGGAGACTTTGGACCTCCTCTTAGACAAAGCTTTGTTTGCTTGCTTATTTTTGCTCAATATTCATACACCGATCAATATTACGTTATTTGATCCCATAAGCACTCAGTAATTCAACCAACATAACCTTATATTGCTGTTTCACATAACCTCAGACTATACCATATGTATTAAAAAGTTCTCTTCTTGGGCATTTGTTAGTTTCTAACAGTTGGAAAGTTGTGAAAAACAGTAAAACCATGTCACTTTGAAGACCTCTGATCTATAATATTAGTTCGTCTCTGAATACTTTTCGACTTCCCGGTCTTTAGTTTTAAGCCCCAAACTTGTTTATTACCAAAGATGAATTTCTACTCAACAAACCGCTGGACACTACAGTTTTTTACAGAAGTTACTAAAATGAATCAAGTACGAGTACAAATTTGTATTTGTTGGGAACTATTATAGTGAACAGGACAGCATTTGTGGGACTGCCTTAAACTGTTCATTGTTATGAAGGTATACATCACAAAGTGCAAAAACCTGTTTTTAATGGTTTATACATAATAACATTTTCTTATGGCACAGAGGAATAAGTTATATCAGGCTTTGATTACATGGATTTGTTTTGGGGTTAAAATATTGTCTGTTTTAGTCTTTTTACTGGATTTCAGAGCATAAGAAAGCTATTTAATATGACCTGACTTCTCCTTTAGGCATCAGTATATATTTTTTATCATAAATTGCCTTTTCAGCATTTGAACATGCCTTATATATTAACAAACAATATACAAATGTAAAACAAAATACACATTATTTTTGCCAGTGTAAGACAGACTGTATATCCTGCTTCCCATTATAAGGGCTAGTTTCACTTAAATCTTCAAAATGTTTACCCCCCAAATCTTACAGACTTATATTCATATTCATATTCATATTCATGTACTGTAGCTCTGTCAACACCTGTCTATAAATAAATGTGGTTATTTTTGTACATGGCGGATCCTGGATTGTGATTGGCCAGCGCTGGCTAAGAGCGGTAGATCTTATTGGTTCGAAGCAGTGTCAGTTAACGGCAAGAGAGAAGCGCTTGTTAACGTGTTTCATTACATCTTGAAGGGGCGGTGCTGTCACGGTAGTCTATGCTCCGCCCGCTCGGGATGTGTGCTATATATTTATAAATCAAACACAAAGAAGTGTTGTAGTGTGACAAGCGCGTGTCGACTGACTTCACTGCGTTTAAACTTTAACGAGGACGAAACAGTCGAGACGTACTTAGAGGAGGTAAAGAAACCAATTTACCTCGTGCCTGGAGTGTGTTGTCCGCTTATATGATTGGTGTGATCTACAGTTTATAAATATTATTAGTAGAAACTTCTTCAAAATGGCAAAGGATTCAATCTCAAGCATGCAAGCACTATGGTTATAGGCTCCAATTGAAATACATTATTTAAATAACCGCTAGCCTAGGTTGCTTTTGATTTAGATAATTTTAATTAAAACCCAATTTTCGATCGATTTTCGATTTAGAATTGAAATGGTGTATGGTGAATAACAATGTTTCATATTTTTCAGTGTTATAAGAAATATTCAGATAATTTACTACAGTAAAGTTTCTAATACCACATGAAAGTCCTGCATTTAATGCTCAATTCAAGCAAAAGTATGACTGTTTTCATCAAAAAGAACTCAAAGTATAAAAAGTGAAAGTATTCATTGTGCAGTTAAATGTTTTACAATTATATCTCATGCTTTTGGATTAGTAGGCTATTACTGCTGCAATAATGTGCATGTTGCATTTTACGACAATGCATTATTATATAAGATGTTGTAAAGGTGCAGTCCTGTAATAACCAGGTATCTCTAAAAAGTCAAATTTTTATGATGTCAGAAAAAAAACATTTTCAGCTTTGTGATGATGCATTTTCCAGCTGACACATGAGGCTTTAAAACATTTTTTTAGCTGAAGAAGTAGGAGATACATGTGTTCATTGGACAGAAAGTACAGTAACTAGTGATTAAAGCTGTCAGACAAATGTAATGGAGTAAAAGTTCCATTTTTTTTATCTCTTGTGTGTAGTGAAGCTCAGGTATAAAGTCACATGAAACTTAAATACTAAAGTAAAGTACCTAATGGTACTGAAATACTTGAGTAAATATACTTATCATTATTTTTCAGCCCCCTGCCACAAATAGGCCAGCTCCTCCTAAACTTTTTTTGGTGCCTTGATCACCAAAATAATTATGTTATTCTGGGATATAAACTATATTTTTGGATTGTCTCAATGGTCTCAAAGTTTTTTTTTCATCCCTTACATACTTTATTTTGCCAGCAATCTGTTCCTAGTTATTATGATCCTGACTTGCAAGCATCATTTAACAAACCTGGCTGTGCTATTTTGGACGAGATAAACAACTTTATCTTGTGGACCGGATGGGACAGATGGGAGTAAGGATGCTTCACAGGAACCTGCTGCAGGCTGCTTGCCTGTGTTGTCTGTTGGCTGTTCAGGTGCACAGCTGTCCAGATGCCTGCAGCAAGTGTTCAGGTCCAGGAAGCGACCAGTGTGAGGAATGCAGAGCAGGATGGACGCTCCATAATAACACCTGTGTAGGTACTGTATACAGTTTATTGTCACATACACTACCGGTCAAAAGTTTTAGAACACCCCAATAAAAAACAAAAGTTTTTTATTGAAATTCAAGCAGTTCAAGTCAAATGAACAGCTAGGGAGGGTACAAAGGTAAGTGGTGAACTGCCAGAGGTAAATAAAAAAGGTAAGCTTAACCAAAACTGAAAAATAATGTACATTTCAGAATTATACAAGTACGGTAGGCCTTTTTCAGGGAACAAGAAATGGGTTAACAACTTAACTCTATGGAGTCGGGCTATTTTGTCCATTTTTGAATTATTTTCATGTCTTTGTAAGTCATTTTGTGTCTTTTTTTGGTAATTTGGTGTCTTTTTTTGGTCATTTTGTGTCTTTTTTTAGTCCTTTAGTCCAACATAAAATGTGATTTTGAATCTTTTTTTTACTTTCAAAATACTATCATGCTCAATCAAGAATTTTAAATGTTGCAAATGTGCATTAATTTCAGAGTACACTGAGACATTAAACTGCATCATTTTCAATTAAATTCTGGAAAAGTTGGTGTGTTCTAAAACTTCTGACCGGTAGTGTACATTTATTGTACAAAGCAAGCAGACTAATGCCCTAAATATGTTTGTTTTTATGTGTTTCAGACATTGATGAGTGTGGCACTGAGCTGGGTATCTGTCCTACAAACAGCTACTGCTTCAATACAGACGGTTCCTTTGAGTGCAGAGGTCAGTGCTTTCCTATGCTTTTCTATAGAAGTAGAATTTACATAAGTATTGAATAAATAGCTTACTAAACATAAGAAGTGTTTGCTCAACCAACAGTGGAGAACCTAAAGATATTCATTTCATAGTGATATAAAGAGAGAGAAGACTATGAGAAGCTGAAACGACTGAATGATTGACTTTGTTTGATGGATAAATGGTTAAACAGTTAATTAGATCTTTGAATGATACTCATTGATTGGCATTGAATTGTTTTAGAACAAATCCAGTGAATAGAGCTCCAAAACTGACAAAAGGAGGTAAAAAGTTATCCAGCAAGCCAAAAAGATATATTTGAATATATTAATAACTTATATTGATAGTTGGATAATTAAAAAAAAGAGTGCAAACAGGAACATAAAGCTTGTCTTTTAATTTGTGGTCAGCTGATTTAAAATTATTAACAGATGATTTATCAATGCCCTATCAAAGTTTTTCTATGGTTTATATGATAATGAGTGTGTGTGTGTGTGTGTGTACGTACTCCACCCATTTTAGATAATATTAATCATCCATATACTGCATTGTAAGCATTTAGAGCATGTTACTTTCATGAAAATGCTCACAAAGTTAGATTTGTTTTTAGGTTAGTTTTTGGTTTCCTTTGTTTGACATTATGAGGGAAAAAGAAGACAATAAATCTCACACATCTACAAAATGTTAAGCATGATATAGCCCTGATGAGAACAGTAACTACAGTCTTATACTTGTTGACAGCTAAGATGGCGCCAGTGTGTTTGGCTGGCCGTCTGCTGCTCCTGCAATGTTTGGTGTTTTTGTTGTTTTGAACCATCGGCACTGAACAGATTGAGTCTCTGCTGGTGTATGATCGCCATTCTGTCTCTCCGGCAAAATGTCAAAGATCTCGGTGCGTTTGTTCGCGATGGACAAAATACTTTGCCCCCGCTCCTGGCGGGATTCCACCTCACCTTTTCCGGGCCCATAAAAAGTTAAAAATTCTGAAAAAAAAGTTCTCTGGAAAGGGGCTGGAAGCATATCTACTCTTTCTCCCTCATTGAGAAATTATGGATCCTGCACACTTCATGCTTCAGGTTTCTTTTATGACTTCTGCTTATTAGACAAAGTTGTGACATTCCAAATGTTGTTTCCCCGACGTACGTTTGAATCTCACATTTTGTTTTTAGTGCCCAGGAAGAGGAACCTCTCTAGTGACAAACTTGTACAGTCAGTAGAGTCAAGGTCAGACATTTTAGGGGAAATAAACACAATCCTTGGCTTTCTTTTTTACCTTTTTATCCTTTTATTTGTCTTTTTTTTATCTCTAACTCTGTTTTGGATTGAGTTTTTATTACTATTTTATTTTATTGTTTTACTGTTTTTAGTATTTTATTGTTTTTCATTGTTTTTATTTATACCTATTTGTGTATGATGTATTCTATTTTAATAACTGTACAGCACTTTGGTCAATTGAGGTTGTTTTTTAAATGTGCTCTATAAATAAACTTTGACTTGACTTGACTTGACTTGACATTTGTAAGTGGAGCAGATATTTTGAGGCATTTGTCACTGTGACATTGTTTCATTTCATGAAGAAATAAAATGCAGCTTCTTCCCTCAGACTGTGACCGGGCCTGTGTGGGCTGTATGGGTAGCGGACCAGCACGCTGCAGGAAATGTGCCTCTGGGTACACACTGACAGGGTCCAAATGTTTGGGTAAGATCAAATCTCTAAGCATAAACATGCATTATGTACTCCTGTGAAGCTGCAGTAATCTACAAGTATCTGAATGTGTTAAATCTTTGTTTTTCTCAGATATAGACGAGTGTAGTGACAGGATACTTGCCTGTCACGGTCTGGATGAGATCTGTACCAACACAGAGGGCTCTTTCCGCTGCGACTGTGCTGAAGGATTCATCCATAAGGGCGGCGTCTGTGTGAAGAAGCAGCAGCCTCGTGAGTCTCATCAAACACACGATTACCCAGTGGTGGAAGAAGTATTCAGATCCCGTACTTAAGTAAAAGTACTAATACAACACTATGAAATTACTCCACTACAATTAAAAGTCCTGCATTCAAAACTTACTGAAGTAAAAGTACAAAAGTATCAGCATCAAAATGTACTTAAAGTATCAAAAGTAAAAGTACTTGTTATGCCGAATGGACCCACTCAGATTGTTTTTAAATATTCTAAATATCTTATTACATTATTTGTATTGATGATTTTATGTAAGCACGGTTTTAATTTTGTAAAGATATGGCTCATTTAAGTACTTAATATACTGTTATAAGATTTGATAAAATAAAAAAAGTCTAATCACTTTAAATTGATCATATGTTTTATGTTGAATCTCAACCTGAAAAGTAACTAAAGCTGTCAGCTAAATGTAGTGGAGTAAAAAGTACAATATTTGCCTCAAAATGTAGTGTAGTAGAAGTATACATTTAGAGAAAATAGAAACACTCAAGTAAAGTACAAGTACCTCAAAATTGTACTTAAGTACAGTACTTGAGTAAATGTACTTTGTTACTTTCCACCACTGCGATTACCTGACTAACACCTAACCTTACCTGCAGCCTCTTACACAACTATGCCTCCCCCATGCAGGTGTTGAGGAGAAAGGCCTGTTTGAGGACATCCAGGACGACGAGGTGGAGGTGCTGCAGCAGATGGTCTTCGGGGTAGTTCTGTGTGCTCTGGCCACGCTGGCTGCTAAGGGAGATTTGGTCTACACATCTGTATTCATGGGAGCGGTGGCAGCCATGGCAGGGTACTGGCTTTCTGACAGGGGAGACCGTTTGTTAGACAGCTTGATAAGGGGACGTTAGAGCTCTAAAGTTTTGCCAAAAAGGACTTTTATCTGCCACTACTTGCCAAAAATGATTTCATACTTTAATTTACAGTGTACTTATATTACAGACAATATATAGTAAGTTATTGATATGAACTTACTTTATGCTCTAAAATGTGTTAATTAGTGTCTCTATCTGTGAGAGAAATGAGCAGGGCAACTTTTAACAACCACAGAACCATGAGAAAAAATGAAACATTTTATGTTTAAGGACAGATCGCATTAAATACTTAGTGCTAAATGTCTCAACATGTACAGAGAATAAATCTACCCACAAGGAAACAATGTCCCTTTGTTCATGTTTTAAGCCCCATAACGAAATTCAGATATTCTTTAGATGCAGACTATTACAAGAATTGACGAATCAAGTTGCTAGTGTGCTTGTTTGCACACAGTATTGAACCATGATTTTATTTGTACTCAGTGCCTGAAATGGGCACCAGCAGCTTTGGATTTTCTCAATAAGTACCCTTACTTATTTTTATTAACAGTTTTATTAATTGGCTGATATTTATGTGCCATTTTTCAGGATTTATTAGGAGAAACCAGACAATTGTTTATAAAATCAGACCCCAACCCCAAATAGAACAATACTTTTTATACGTTTAATAACTACATTTTCCCATCACTGCAATGATTTGACAGATGATAAAAATCTAAATATATACAGGACACTGAATGTGTAACACAGCTGCTGAGTTAAGAGTACTGGCACCTTTTTGGTTTAATTTAGGCACTGGTAGTACTAGAAAATACTAGAAGATTTTAACTTTGAGTAGAAAATCACAAACAGAGACAGAAAGAAAGTCACCTTTATTTGATGGATATAAACAAGCTGGCCAACACTCAATAGTAATATTCTGATACAGCACATACAATAGCAAACTGGGGCACTGAGGACAGCCTCCTAGGTTTAAAAAACAGAAAACATCACAGTATCCATGCTTCATTCAAAACTTTGACTCAATCTCGCTTTTTTTTCTCTAGGGACTTCCTCTGATAGTTTTTTTAAATAGATTTTTCTCTTATGCATTCATAACACACACTGACAAACATACACACACATACCGGCACCCATAAAAGCAGCAATGCGCACGCGCACACACACACACACACACACACACACACACACACACACACACACACATGCATACACACATGCATACACACACCTCTCTCTCTTCTGAATACATTTACACAAGCAACCCCAAAAACATGCTTCACTCTCACAAAACTGTACAGGCTGTCTACTAAGGGGACACAGTAAGTGAGACACACATCACTCTCAAACACAACATCACACCGTCACAATGCACGATGCAGATGCAAGTAATGAATGAGGAATGATGCTTCATGGGAGATTAGCTCACGTTCACACAAGTGATCATTCAGCATGCTGGACACTCACATTTTACTTGTTCCTAGGTCTTTACTGTACAGCTCAAAACATTTACTTATACAAATAGTACACTCTCAAACTGGCATATTCAAGAAGCGGAAACAATAGAAAAAATAAAGCTACAACTTAAATACAAAAATGAAGAATAAAAAAGTAAACAATATTTCTGTCAAAACAAAAAATGTTTCTGGCATTGGTCACAGTGATTTGTTAAATTCCAAAGTTTTCAGCGACATACATAAAAGAAAAACAACCTGTGTACAACAATAAAGTGAAAATGTGTGTTAGGCTTCTCATTTTTTTTCTCAAAGGCCTTTGGGAATTACTGGTGAACCTACAGGCCTTTAAACTCAAATCTTTCTTCGCGGCTGCTTCCAGGCACAGATGCAGACTTCTGTGACTCCACCTCACACTGAGTGCGATGTCAGTCATTCACAAGCGGGATTAGTCTTTCGTCTAAGCCCAGGAAACCAGCCCCAGCCTCTTAAGCCTCTCTGTCTCCTAAACCTTTTTTTTTTTTTTTTTTTTTGACACAACGGTTGAGAAATCGCTCTGCATAGAGAACAGGAGATTATCCTTACATCATCGCTTTCAGTTGGCACATTATGTAAAACTCTGCATGCATGGGCACAATTGAAATGTTTCATGTTTTCTACCATGTAAATCATATATGGTATATCATGGTAGGAGAACCCCCTACTTCAAGTATTCAGTAGATAAGGACCTGAAAATGGAGGATTCGTACTCCGCCCCCCTGATGGTGAAGTGAGAGGATTTTTGCTCCTCTGTCTGTTTGCATTGTCTTCCCTTTTTTAAAATCTAAAAATCCAAATCAGAACTTTTCTTACATTTTGTAAACACAAACACAAACACGATCTGTTGATTCTTGGTCGGTGACAGGAGCTGTAAAGGTTCACATGTGAAGCGGACACGTTAAAGGCGATGCGTGCATCACCTCGGTCTGTGGAAGATGGGTGGATGGATAGACATTTATATACAACAATCAACACTTGGTCATATAAGGAAGACACACAGGCACCATGAGGGGAGGGAGAGGAAGTAGGGGATTGTAACAGTCTAATTCAATTTTCCACTACACTGCAACAATGCGTGTTGGTTTTTCTACTTAATCAGCTGTCACGGTTACGTACGGTATGTCACCACTTCTGTTTACAAGACGACATCGACGACAAACACGCGAAAGAAATGCATCCCGACAGAGTTACTCAAACCTCCACTTGGATGTTAAACGTGATAGTCCTCACTCACAAGTGCAAGTTTCTGACTGCTGAGTGCAGCAGACATAATCTCATTGCTACTTATGTGAGCTGCAAGATTCAGTCTTTTTTTTTTGTTCAAGGTGTCACCACAAGTGGTGCTCAACTACATGTTTTTGCACTGAAGAAAGGAATGTAATAATGTTATCTGTTCTAGACTTCTAGATAGATTTGGATATACTTCTCTATTCTCCATAAACTGCTCTAAAGCTCTCATATATATATATATATATACATATATATGTTTCTTTTTGGGCTGTCCTGTGTTTTCAGACAGGGAATGTTAACTTTCTGCTGAGGGGTTTTCTCACAATGTACAAATCAGAGGAAAATCACACCGCTCAACGCTCTTAATAAGACATCTCTCTGACCTCCAGCCAGTTAGAAAAATAACCATGAAGAAAAAAACATATATTATCTTGTCAGTTTGAAACGATTTTCTGACCACGTATAGACACACTATAGATTTCTCTCTATATGTATAATATATGCATATCTATCATATATGTGTACAGTTTTTACGAGGCACAGGCCACCTTGTTTAGAAGGAGAAAACAAGTCACTATGTTCGGGGAGGTCACACAGACTACTGCTGGAAGAGGAGAGTTACGAGGGAGAGGGGAGCAGGAGTATACTGTAGGTCAGAGACTGGGGTGTCAATGGTACAAATAGACCTGCAGGAAAACATCTATTGAACATCCTCCGCTTCATAGTCTACAATATATTTATAGTAGCAGTATTCATAGTGGGAGATCACCTGTGTGTGGGTCTTAAAGTGATTGTTGCTCACAAAGCCCCCAAGATCAAATCGTATGTACAAAGCAGTCTTTTACAGTTTTTTGTGAAGCCCGTTGTGGGATCAAATCCCTCCACTGTAAAAGGACTAAAAGATGCTCTTGACCAGGTCTTCTGACACCATTTAGTTTGAGCACCAGCAGAAGCACCAGTAGTAAAAATTCCTGCAACACAGAGGAGGTGCATAGGTGCATAGTCTCAGAAACGTAAAATAATCTGACGGCTAAATAGTTTCTGACCGCTCTCTTGGCTGCTCTGATTGGATGGTTAATTACACTTTGAGTGATAACAATTTCAATAAGGATGGGGAAATAAAAATGCATTCACTCTCTATATTGACATCTGCATAGATTGATTATTTTTTGACTACTTCTGATTAAAATGAGGTAACATGAAGAGAATTGTCGATGGCACCCACAGCTTTGAGGCTAAACAAGCCCAAGGACCCCCGATGCTGCAGGCAAGGCTAAAGGCGTACCATCAGTCAGCTCCAAGCTCTTCCTTTTACCAACAACAAATGACAGCAACAAAAAAATAAAGTCACTCAAATCTGGTGAGTGGAGACAGCAAGTGAACATCACTTTTGGAAATGCAGAGCATGAGTCTCTCTAGAAATGGATGGCGTGTGGTGCGTGTATTGCGGTGTGTTTACACCAGACACTGATCATTTTTATTGTGCAGCGCAATTACATACAAAATATTATATTATATCAAATAAATATGATATTCCCGTTTCTGTGCGTTTGGACAGATTGAAATTTGCCAATTCTTGTGACCGATGTTGCGAAAGCCCATAAGCAACTCCTGCTTAGCATAGTCCTGATGGAATCCAAACTCCTTTCAGAAAACACGCATTTTAAAAGTCGTTTACTTGTCATCTCGCAGACAGATCTGACAAAGCACAAGTTCAGACTTTTTTATGCATCTGCATCATAAGGTAATTATTTCAGCATACTTTTGATCTGTTTATTGCAATTAAATAATTGCAAAATGTGTTTGATTTGGGTTTATATAGCTGTAGTAGCACTGGAGCGGCACTCAACCAGACGCAGCTCCTAGAGAAGGCGGTGAAATACACCGAGCTGTGTGAATCTCTGGATGACATTATGAATCCAGACATGACAGGATTTGGTTTTACAATGTTTCTGGGACTTCCACAACAGGTAGAAAACAGCACTAGTGATTATTTCGGCCACAGCTGATGACAGAAAGAGTGGCGTTGTTTAACCGGCGCATATCGCACTAATAACATGAATAAAACACAAATGTTACCCAACGGTAAAAATCGAGTGAACAAAGTGACAAATTAGCTTCGTGTCTGATGTGAACACACCACACAGGTAAAAAAAAGAGGTCACTGTGTGCCACAAAGAGTAAAAAAACATCAACACTACCAGATAATTAAAACTACAGTAGAGTCATGAGGGTCATGATAGCCAGGTAGAGGGGTCAGATGTCACCAGGTGGGTCAGCAGGGCAGTGAGGATCAAGAAACCATGACAGAGTCAGGTGGGGGGAACCAACCAGAGCCAGAGGAGTCAGTCAGGCAGGAGAAACAGACGGCAAGACATCCACAATCTTGAATCAACCACAGGAAGGAGGACGGGGAACAAATACTGGGCTGGCAGACAGTCATGAGATCTCTGCTGAGAGGATCATGAGGGCGTTGTTGGCCTCCAGAGGTGCGGCGTTCAGCAGGTGACGGACAGGCGAGGTGACCTCCGTGAGACCTTCGAGGCAGGGTGGCCATGCTGATCACATGACCTGTCCAAGACAAGAATCTGACACGGAGCACATCTGTCCTCCATCGGCGTCAACATTTATCTCTTTCCTCCAGATTCAGTCCCGTATCTGTGATCCTGTATGAAGGAAGTACATGATGTCTGCTCCTGTTCACACAAAGAAGAGGTCTCACGTCACCTTGAGCAGAGATGAAGAAGAACAACATAGTGTAAGTTGCTGTTTGGAAATGTAATATTTTTTAAATTGCATTAATTTGTTATATGAGCTTTTCAATGAGCCAAGAGAGAAACATTCTCACTCCCAACACACAAAATACCAGCGTTACATGTATAGTTGCTTTTCAAAATAAAACTTCCCTGTACACAGAAAACATACAGTTAGGTTTAGGCACCACAACTACTTGGTTAAGATCTGGAAAAATGGGAGGGGTTCAGGTCAAAATAATTACTTCTGTCTGTAACTGCTAGACAGAGTTGTGTATATAGACTGTGACACATCTACATATAAAAGTCAAGTTGTAGGTTAACCTAAAATAATAACATTGACTTCTGGTTTCATAGGGACATGATCACTGGGCTCCTGGTGAAGTCTGAGGTTTGTTTGACCCATGAACTGAAACAAAGTTGTAATTTCAAAAAAAGAAAAGAAAAAGTATAACTAGCCTATTCAAGCATAAGGAACCGCCTAACGTGCTTATTGTGGAACTTAAATACCAAATGTACCATTATTTGCCAATGTCTCATCAGACTATTAGTAACATTAATTATAAAATAAGAAACCAGAACCAGAACTAGATCAGTATGTGATTCCTTATAGTTATCATTCAGCAAAACAGAATTCCTGAAAAGCCACTGATAGATTTCCATTAGGCCACCCCTTTGAAAAAATGTTTGTGTCTTAACATAAAAATCACAAAGAAATCACCTGCTCAGCTGTCAGTCTCCCTGCAAGACCTGCACACCTGATTGCCCCCTCCTCTTCCCCAGAAAATAAACAAAGGTCCCATTGTTGAGTGTTGATTGAGTGGAGGTAATAAATGTTTGGTCGGGTAGTGTTTCATCATCCTGGCATGGCTGTGCTCCTCCAGTAGTGACTGAATCATCTGAAGGTGAGAGATAACACGTGTACAGATGTCATACAGCGGTTTCTTTTGTCATGGAATTAAGGCAGAGAGGAATCATAAAGTGGGGAAGTTTTAAATATATCTTACCCCTCAAAACAACATAAGAGCTTTGGTTGTCACAGCTAGGATTATGCCCAAATGCCCTCGTCATCATCCTGTTAATGGCAGTGTTACATGAAGGGAAGAAAGACAGAAGCATGAGTAAGTGCTGATCAAAAGTCGTCACTGAACAGCAGTGTGACAGAAAAATAAGCATTTTAAACGGTTACAAGTTAAAATAAGCATCACAGAATTTATTAATATGCTGAGTAGTTGCATTTTCAGAGCTATACTTGTATTTGTGAATTGGTGAGAAGTTTAGAAATGGTAACACACATGGCATCTAACCTGGTCCGGGGCAGGGCGGTGACCAGCGTGTGGGGGGCCTCGGGCCGGCCCTCCACGATGATGGGGCGATGGGTGACGTGGATGCTGGGCGTGGTGCGGGTGCTGTGGGTGCTGAGGGTGTTGAGGGTGCTGGGGATGTGGATGTTGGGGGTGTGGCCCTTGTTGGGGAGGGCCGTGTGGGTGCTGAGGGTGAGGGTGCTGCGGAGGGGGATGTCCTCCGTGTGGGTGCTGCGGAGGATGCTGCGGGTGCTGTTGGTGCGGGTGTTGAGGCTGCGGAGGGCGTGGGTGCTGTTGGTGCTGGGGAGGTGGTTGTTGGTGCTGTGGGTGCTGCTGGGGGTGCTGCTGTGGGTGAGGAGTGTGTTGGTATTGAGGCTGTGGCTGCTGTGGGTGTGGGTGCTGTTGCGGGGCCTGTGGGTGCTGCGGGTGCTGCGGATGTTGCGGATGCATGGTGTGCGGATATGGAGTCTGCTGGGGGTGGGGGGCGTGGGGAGCGTGAGGAGCGTGGGGGGCGTGAGGAGCGTGGGGAGCGTGGGGGGCGTGTGGAGTGTGGGGGTATTGCGGCTGGGGCTGAGGCTGAGCGTGTGGCGGCTGAGGCTGGTGAGGACCGTGTGGATGGTATTGCTCGTCTTCATAGTTGTCGGCTATCAGCTTCATTCTGCTCTGTGTCTGCAGGAAGAGGAAACTGGTTAGTGCACGATGATCTGCAGCTGTTGAAAATAACTTAATTCCCTCACAGTGAACATTAAATAGTTTTATGACCAGAGAAAGTACATACAGGTGCATCTCAATACATTAGAATATGATGGAAAAGTCCATTTCCAGTAGTTCAACTCAAATAACCCCAACCATGTATTGAGTGCATATACAGTACAGGCCAAAAGTTTGGACACACCTTCTCATTCAATGCGTTTTTCTTTATTTTCATGACTATTTACATTGTAGATTCTCACTGAAGGCATCAAAACTATGAATAAACACATATGGAATTATGTACTTAACAAAAAAAGTGTGAAATAACTGAAAACATGTCTTGTATTTTAGATTCCTCAAAGTAACCACCCTTTGCTTACTAGAATATAAGACATGTTTTCAGTTATTTCACACTTTTTTGTTAAGTACATAATTCCACATGTGTTCATTAATAGTTTTTATGAATTTACAATGTCAATAGTCATGAAAATAAAGGAAAAACATTGAATGAGAAGGTGTGTCCAAACTTTTGGCCTGTACTGTAGATGGACACTTTTCAGAGGCCAACATTTCCATATTAAACATACTTTTTAAAATTGGTCTTCTGTAATATTCATTTTTTTTGAGACACTGAATTTTAGGTCTTCATCAAATGTAAGACATACTCATTATAATTAGAAGAAATTAAATAAATTAAGACATGAAATGTTTCTTCTGTTTGTAATGGATCAATATAATGTGTTATTTCCACTTTTTGAATCTAATTACTGACATAAATAAACTTTTCTATGATATTCTAATTTATTGAGATGCACCTGTATTTCCAGGATATGTGGGTTAAAACAAGAACTATTTATACTTTAAAACAATCCAGCACTGAGTCTTATATTATTCACCTCTGTAGCCATTTTTAAGGTTAAGGAAAAATTAAGAATTCGGAGAAATACGTTAATATACTGTCTTGGCAAGTTAAATGAGAAGATTGATACAACTCTTGCATCTGTACACTAAATACTGAGCTACAGTCAGCAGCTGGTTAGCTTAGCTTAGCATAAAGACTTGAAACAAACAGGAGGAAAAAGCTAGCGTGACTCTGCTCAAAGGAAATAAAATCCATCTTACCGCACATCTAAAGCTCACTTACTAAAACATTATATTGGTAAAAACTCTTCACTGTTTGCTTGGATGTGGCTTAATATTTACTGCATAGACAATCTTGTCATTTAAGTCTTGACAACGTTGAACTTTCCCGCCATCGAATACATTTGAAAAATTCACCAGCAATGCCTGTTTCCAGAAAGAATGACCCAGTTACTGAAGACAATCCACAGACCTTGTTTTGTGCAGTTTATTGTAGGAACTATTTTCTTTCTAGTCGGTGGATTATTTTGAGTAACTCGGTCATGATTTCTGGAAAGAGGTGAAGCTTTTGAGTTTGTTAAGCTATTTTTTTGGCACTTGCCAAGTGCCATCGAGTTCTTTTATATTAGAGAGAAGGCAAACATCTCTACGGCCGATATCTCCAACACCCTGCAACTCAAAACAATCTGGATTGATAAGTAGCACTACACTTAGAGGAGGAAAAATATGTATTTTTGATTTTGTGTTGAACTGTCTCTTTAATGACCAGAAAAGAGTGACATGAGAACTTGACTTTGACCTGTGTGGAGTGACCTGAGACATAACTTTCCCAAACAGACTCTGATTCAAGCAGCAAAATGAGATACATCGGGGGGAAAACTGAATTAGTGGATGAAATGTAAGAAAATGCAGAGTTGCAGCTACATTTTTTGTTTTGAATAGTGTTGCCTTGGCAACCAGCTACAGTGCAGACAGGATTTCCCTTGACATTGTGCTGCAGTACTTACGTGTTGTTTGAGCTGGTGCATCAGTTTGTCCCGTTCCCTCTTGAAGACCAGCACCTCCTCCTGGGTCTTCTTTTTATTGGAGGCAGACAGTTCAAGCAGTGCAATATTTGCATCTTTTTCACTGATGGCTGCCAGCAGAGCTTGTTGCCTGAAGAGGAAAAACAACATTATGACATGAGCATTTATATTCTATAAAATGGAAAGGACATTACAGAAATGGTATATAGGTGAGCCATTGCAGTACACTCTAAAAGCTGCAGATCAAGCTGCATTCATTTAATGTAACTGTACCAATGTAATATACTGTTTAAGTGCAACTAAAGCCACTTATGGCCCGGATCCAGCTTCAGGAGCCAGATGATGATCAATGACAGAAGTCAAGCCACTCAGAAATCTGATTGCTTTGTTCTTCTGTAAATTAAGGTGTGAGATTAGCCTCATAACTCAGACTTCATTTGTTTTTGGAAGTTAGCTGCTACCGCTGCTATAAACCCAAACAAAGATCTTTTCCTAAACCGTACAAAGTAGGTTTTGTTCACAAACTGGGACCGATATGTTGATTTAAATGGGAATGTCCATTCTACTCTTATTCTATTTCTATAGGTTAAAGCCTACAAGCCTCTGGGCCTGTGTTAAACATATTTCAATTTAGTTTATTTAAGTATTAAAGAAAACAGTAAAAAAGATCAGATTCATACAGTTATAGACAGAATAAGCAAACAATGGGAGTATAAATGCTGATGTGACTGTGGTATTATGCTATAAAATAAATAATGAACTGCACACCGTGTACCACACCTCAAATGTATTTTGGTGGATAATTAAGGGATAAATTACGTTTCAGGACAAGAAATGTATCCATGCCTTATCTACAGAACACACCAAATCAAGTGAAATGATGTGCTGTCTTTGTGAAGCTGACATTAAATGCCGTGATGACACTTACTTCATCTCCAGTATCTCCTCCAGCTGTTTCCTGCGCTCCTGCCTCATGTTGGTCAGGTGTCCGTCCCTCTCCTGCAGCGACTGCTGCGTGGAGGAGAGACGCTGCTTGGTGGAGTCCAGCTCCTGCCTCGTCCTTTCCAGCGTGTTCATCAGCTCCTCCAACTGCATCATATGAGATTACACACACCAAGATAAAGTATTTATTATTAGTATATACTAACATATATCCAGTGGTGAAATGTAACTAACTACATTTACTCAAGTACAATTTGTAGGTACTTGTACTTTACTTGAGTATTTCCATATTATGTAACTTTATACTTTTTACTCCACTACATTCAGCTGACAGCTTAAGTTACTTTTCAGTATGAGATTTAACATAAAAATGTGATCGATTTAAAGTGATTAGACATTTTTTTTAAGTAAACCTTATAACAGTAAATAAAGTAGTTAAAAAAAGCTGTAGAATATATATATATTTATATATATCTGAGTGGGTCCATCCTGCATAACAAATACTTTTTCTTTTGATACTTTAAGTACATTTTGATGCTGATACTTTTGTACTTTTACTTGAGTAAGTTTTATAATGCAGGACTTTTTACTTGTAGTGGAGTAATTCTACAGTTTGGTATTAGTACTTTTGCTAAAGTAAGGGATCTGAATACTTTTTCCACCACTGCAAATATCATAGGT
The DNA here is from genome assembly GCF_030273125.1 of Centropristis striata. Lineage (NCBI taxonomy): Eukaryota > Metazoa > Chordata > Actinopteri > Perciformes > Serranidae > Centropristis > Centropristis striata. Next base: position 6,765,594 of record NC_081519.1, on the reverse strand, counting down.
AAATACACTCAGCTAAAACTAATGCAGCCTTACACAATATTTCTAAAATAAATCATGCCTTCATGAAGGTTAATAAACAGGCAACTGAGTGTTTTTCTTGAAAGTGAATCTGCACCTTTAAGTGGTGGGAACCGTCCATGGAGCTGTCTTTACGAGGGTCTTGTCCTAAGCCTTTCTTGTCCCCTTGTGGCCCCAGTTTGATGTTTGGACCCTTCTTGGTCAGGTCTTTGCCTCCTTGTCTGTAAAAAAAAACAATAATGTAAGAGCATTTCCGTGACAGTCATTCTTCTGAAATCCATACTGAAGTTGCTGCTGTTGTTAGCATTTATCTGTTAAGAAATTCAAAATACATTCTTGTGGCAATTGTGTTACATGAGAAGCAAGTCGATGTGTGAGTAGGGGACAATATATTTCCATATATCACCACAAAAAACATGAAACACAAACAACAAGTTCAGAGTAGTAGACAATCATGTCAGATGCATTTTGAATTAACCTTGTTTCAAAATGGTACCAATCTCACCAGGGCAGCAACAAGACATGAGCATCACAGATGAATTGATCGCTTCATGTTTACATAATATTGCTGAGATGGCTCACAGGGTGAAGCACCAGAGTTAGGATGGATATAGGTAGAGATGGCTGCGCGATGGGGGCTGGGGGACAACTTACCTGGGAGCTAGACTGCAGATGGGGAGAGGAAGAGGTAGAAGACATGGGGATGACGAGACAAGTGGAGAAGAAATTGACGCAGCACACGAGTAAAAAGTAAAAAAAAAAAAGAGACATTAGAACCAGAACATAAAGAAACAACCACAGAAAACAATACAGAGGATCGAGAGGAGACCACTGTGTCTTCAGTGTCAAACAACACGGGAGATTACAGAAGCTCCTGTGGCAGCTGCCGCTCTGCAGCCGGACACAGCTAATGCAGGATGCACCTTCTCGGAAAACATGGTACCATGTGCATCTGCTGCCGAGACATGCAGTCAGACAGGCAAACGTCAGCAGGGCAAAAGACAACATGGTCTCACAGAAATCCGTGAAATAGCCACGGATTTCGCTTAACTCAAAATCCGTGGAATAGCCACGGATTCGCTCAAATTTCCGTGAAACTGACACGGATTTCGCTACAATGCAAGTTAATGACATAGTCATATCCCGTGGCTATTCCAACATACAAAGTGATTATGTACATTCACTGAGTGAATATTTAGAAAATAAAACATATATTTCTCGCTACAAATGTGATCAAAATCCATTTTTATGCAGAAACTAAGTCAAAATATTGATTTTTCACTAAAAATGATAGAACTGTCCGCCATGTTTTTTGTTCTGACCGCTGGGACCTTGAAAGTCACGTGACTTGGAACAAACCAATAGCCACGGGATATGACTGTCATTAACTTGCATTCTAGCGAAATCCGTGTCAGTTTCACGGAAATTTGAGCGAATCCGTGGCTATTCCACGGATTTTGAGTTAAGCGAAATCCGTGGCTATTTCACGGATTTCTGTGAGACCAGGTTGCAAAAGAAGAAGGGAGGAGGACGGGTCTGAGTGCCGAGCAAAAGGAGGGGAAGCCAACAGTGGTTTGACCGAGAGAAGGAGTGAGCTAGTGAGAGAATTAGTCATGGATGCAGGGTTGTTCAGACAGAAGAGACCCAACTGGACTGACACACTTCAAGGTGGAGGGTTCAGTCCAGACCCTACCTACTACAGCACCTCACTCACAGAGCGCGTGTAGACCTGGAGCACAGCAGCTCTATTCATGCAGGCCACTAGGCTGATCGTTTCCCTTAGTATCTGGTAGAGCAAGCTAGGCAGGGCGAGGTGGGGCAGGTTGGGAGCAAGGAGGTGGGCACCGGGAAAAGACCACTAAAGAGAGAGGAGGGGGTCGTCGGGTGATGTTACTTGGAGGATTAGAAGGTGGGAGCTACAGAGGGTGACATAGGGTGAGGAGGGCAGATGGGTGGATGGAATGAGCAGGGGAAGCGTGCTCATGGCAGGAGGAGGCCTCAGCTTTAAGGACAGAAACTTCCTACATAAGTTGCAACAAACAGCCAACACCACAAAAAGACACAAGGGAGTGTGTTTGTGTCTGCAAGTGTGCATATGTGCTCTAAGATACTCCAATAAAGGACACTGAGGGACAAATACTACAGTACAGTCAACTAAAATGGAGGAAAAAGCAAGAGCAGTGGGGAAAATCACACCAAGGAAACTTATTCTAATGCAGTATACAGTGTAGTATTTACAGTATTACTAAGTATTAAATATCTACTGAACTTACTCATTTGGTAACTTTCAGGTACAATTGTGAAATTTTTACAGTTTATTATTTAAATTTAGTTGCTGGATGCTGAATCCTTGGTGTGATTGGTTATATTGCGTCACTTTACCATGCATCATTACGTAAACAGGCCACAAGGGAACATCTACGGATCAGATTATCAAAGGATCACCACAGAATATATAAACAATACAACATACAGTCATGGAAGAAATTATTAGACCACGCTTGTTTTCTTCAATTTCTTGTTCATTTTAATGCCTGGTACAACTAAAGGTACATTTGTTTGGACAAATACAATAATAACAACAAAAATAGATTAAAAAAAATAAGAGTTTAATTTCAGAGCTGAAAAACCATGGAAAATGGCTAGATATCAGCTCTTAAATTAAACGCTTATGAGCTGTTTTTGTTATTATTATTGTATTTATCCAAACAAATGTACCTTTAGTTGTACCAGGCATAAAAATTTACAAGAAATTGAAGAAAACAAGAGTGGTCTAATCTTTTTTCCATGACTGTATATGGCAAAAGTTTGGCATGGAGTTTTGTAATGGTGAGCTGGCTGAGGTACAAACCTGACTAAACTTTCAGGTTTGAACTTTATATTAACTGTGTTATTAAAGCAACTACAAGGAGTTTTTAACTGGTTCATTTCATATTGAGGCCTCTATATGACCTATGTAGGGAAACGAGACCACGAGTTATTGTTAATGCCTGTCACCAAACAAATCACTGCAAAATCAGACAAAAACACAGACCGGAAATGTCTATGTTTATATTTTCCCAGGCAAAGTTTAGCAATGAGTAGTACAAGTAGAGAAGACAGTTAAAAGTTGCCCTGTGGTTATGGCTAGTTTTACATAAATATACGATTAACGCTGGTGGCAAAAACAAAGCTTACTTTGTTTCACCATAATATATTCCAGTTATTAATCTTAATCTAAAATAAATTGCATCAAATGCACACAGTAGCCAGATCAAGATCTTTATGAAATGAGGCGTTTATGGAAACGCTGCTGCTTTTGTCGACAGCGGGCGCCAAAATCAACACACAATTAAAGTTCCTTGTAGTTGCTTTAAAGACGTACAGTAATTGTGCCACATCATATTCTATGATGCTGTGCTTTAATTTGTCATACAAAAACATTTTTTCCCAATCCCCATTCTGTCATCAGTGCACACACATGGAGGGCTTTTAATGCAGATTGCCACACGCAGTGTGAAAAAATAAACGTGCAGCATAAACTCAGGGCATATTCCACTGAACAAACACATGCTAAATAAATAAAAGCAAACATGAATCCATGGATCTTTGTATCATGTGTGCAGGTACAGCAGCAACACCACGAGCCCGTCACTCTGATACAAAGATGTGTGAATCCTTCAGACAGCAGGCAGACCCAGGCACACGGGTGAAACCAGATGCAGTTGCAGCAGTCGCAGTCGGAGACTTTAACCACGCAGCCGAGCTGAAGTGCCAGGGCAGAGCACTCACTTTCCCAGGAAATCCCACACCATGCCCCCTATCTGCTGGGGGGCAGCGGACACAGAAGGGAGCGGGTCAGGGGGAGCTCTGCCACCGGGACGAGGGGTGGGGCGGGGGGCAGAGGGAGGGGGGCTGGTGTTGGGGTGGGCACAACAGAAAAGGAGTTGCGTGGGAGATAGAGAAGAGATTTCGAGACCGAAGTTGAAAATGATCAATGGCAGAGGGTGAAGAGAGGGGCAGGTGGGCATGAAACGGAAGATAGAAAGGGGAAAGGGACAGAAAAAGTGGGTAAAGATGGCAAAAAAAAGGACAACAGGTCAATTAATCAAACACTACTAACAAATTAACATGACACAGAAACGAAATGGGCCCTATCACTGGCTGGGATGAACAACAGAACTGGTTTTAACACTAAGTAGAGGGAATGGGACTCTTTAAGTGGCGGGGCCAAGGGATGTAACTGGTCCTCATGCAGTATGACACGTCTTTGTCTCATCAGTTTAAATCCAAGTCCAGGTGAATCACGACGCTTTCCTCCATCAGACGAACCAAAGCGAGAAGCTGCTTCCAGTGCGGAGATGCTGGGCCAACGTTATACCGCACTGAGAGGTGAGCCAAGAGCTGATGAGGCCACCCGCTTTATTTATGTGGTCCATTAGCTGAAATCAGTTTGACCTCCTCCATTAAGGGGGTGACTGAGTGGCACTTTGTGTTCTAATATCACATCTAACAGAGCGTCACAACTTTTACGGAGAGACTTCTGTGGGTATCTCAGCATGCAGCTGCTGTCCATCGAAAGCTGCATTTCTGCGTGTATTATACAAGACCAGGACTGGATCCAGTGAGGAACACTGAGCCGACACAAACCCATGACGTCACACTCATACAGAACAACTGGAAAAATGACCGTACATGTTTACAAAGACTCACTGAAGTTCACTGAGAACATGGAAAACACAGAACACTTTCACGCTGACAGAAGACAGTAACATAATGTATTGTCTAGGATAATAGCATCAAAAGGTATAATGTATCTGTAACTACATCTACAGTCATAAAAATACTTTTCAGAAAGCATTAAAAGGTGCATTCATCCAAATTATTATTATTATAGACATTTTGTCGGCAGGTGAACAGGATTTTTGTTTGCTCACAGAAAGGCAGAAATCTTATAGTCTCAATCTCAATTTTTTAAAAATAAAATAGAGATAAAGCAAAAATGCAACACTAGATGTGAGAAAATCTGTTTTTCTGTCATTTTAGTGAATGAGCTGTTGAAAAACTTTACTATAGCTCTTCTTTCTGTCATATCTGGAAATGTAACAATTAGGGGTGTCACAATTATCCAAATCCACAATTTGATTACATGTTTTTCTTGGAAACACAGCTATGCCATTGTTAGACTATTGAGTCTGGAGTTGTAAAGTTAATCAACATTTTTCTTTTTTAATTTCTTTTTTAAAATATGCCACACAACGGCCATATAATGGACGGTTGTTTTTAAAAAAAAATGTATCACCGACCCTGCTTTTTTTGATAATAACATTTTAAAGTAATTTTTCAAATTATTTTTTGCTATTGAGAAGTAGACAGTAACACCCCAAGAGTAATGACAATAAGAAAAGGAGAATATATACATGTACAATGAGCTTTTTTAAAAAAAATTGGTTGGTGATTTTTCTTTTTATGGTTTCATGTGTGGGTCACTCTCTCTGTTGCAACTTGTATGGTTGTTTTTATTGTATATCTTGGCCTGGAGCTGAGAGGGTTTAAGGATATAATACAAAGTCGCCCATAAAGTTGGAATCAAATATTTTTTACCTCTTTCCATGAAATGATTGTGACAATTATTATTGACAGATAAAGAGTATATATCTTCTAAAAACTTTATTAATCAATCTCTTCCAAACATATCACAATAAAAATGAAACCAAAATGAAGAAGAGGATTGTGTCTGAAAACTAAATTACTCCAACTTTATGGGTGGCCATCTAAAACTGCAGAGTGATAACAGTTCTTCTTCTAGTACTTATTGTAAGTAGCTTTTGACAAAAACGATATTAACAGAACGTAAGAATACATCAATTTTGCCAAAATAACATACCCCTTATTTCTACTAACTATACCAATAGTAGACAACATATACTGCATAAAGAAAGGGAGATTGTGGAGATGTGTTTGATCTTGTTATTGTCTTTGTTATTGTTACCTATTTTGTTCATTGTTTTTCTTATAATATCCTATATATTGTTTCTGTAATTGGCTTTGGAGCAATCTTGAACCACAGTGGCGGTTTTACACAGGGGCCTACAGGGGCCACTGCCCCTGTGAAGAAGCCCTTGGCCCCTGCTGTGGCAAAATGTGTCAAATTAATAATAAAATGATCAATTTATAACGATGAACAATTCTAACCTTTTTTTTGTTCAAACAATATCTCATTGTACACAAAAGGAACCCAGAATGTGGACATTGTATAATAGTTGAATTGTCCAATAAATTGTTGTGATTGTGTCCAAATAATTGTTGGTGAGTGTCATTGTTTAAATCAATGTATTTGTATCTTCCAAATATACTTTAATGAGATGTTTGAATAAGCTAAAATAAAGGTTTTGAATGCTTAAATATCATCTTTGCCATTTTTTTATGTGCTAATGTGACCCTCTGATTAAACACTGGCCCCTCCTTGGCCCCCACAGTAAAACTGGTCTAGAACCGCTACTGTTGAACCACAATTTCCTTTTGGGATCAATAAAGTTCTATCTTATATTATGTTATGTTATGTTATGTTATGTTATGTTATCTTATGTAACTTGTCCAGACAGTCAGTATTAATTACCTTTCCAACTCAGCGATCTTCTTGTCCTTGTCATTCTTTTCTGTCTCCACCTCTCGTAGGATGTCCAGGAGTCTCTCCACCTCCGTCTGAGCCTTGTTGGCCTCGTCCTTGTAGTAGCCCACCTCCTTCTCCAGCAGCTTCACGCGGTCCACATACTCGGGGTTCCCCCTGGGGATGGACTGCTGCTCCACCTCGTGGGCCTTCTGCAGCCGCATGCCACGGGAAAGACACAAACAAACAGACATGCACACATGCACAAACCCGGAGATACACTCAGTTAACATTGTGACATCAACACAGTCATGCAGTACAGCACAGCATGTTTCACTGCCCACAGAAGAGAGATACATACAGTAAACTGCAGTCCATCAGTGTCTTATATTAACCACTCCCCCTGCTCTCCCTCTCTCTCTTTCTCAATGAATAAGGCAGAGTAAAATGTTGTGGACAAGGGCATCATTACTGGTGCTGGCTCATTAGCTTTAACAGAGCTATTATTTAGCTCCATTTAACAGCCCTCTGAGACTCCCAGTCACTTTGCACACTTGGTGAGTATGCAGAATACAGGACTGTGTATGTGTGTGTAAAGAGTAACAAATCAGTGGCAGTGAGATGCTAAAGCGTGATCCTGTCACAGACTAATCAGAGCTCTACTGCTCGGGGATTAATCTCAGCCTTATTGCAACAGTTTGTAACTCTCCATGAAGTACATTTACAGTGGTACACATCACCCTCGAGACAATATGCAGCCACACATGTCAACACAGGTCGCAAAAAGTGCAAGAGTTGTACAGCGCCAGAGAGCATCCACCAAAAAACACTGCAGTGACCTCCAACCACGGCTGATACCTCAGCTAACTGCACCACACTGAGACGAAAGGGAAGCGTGGCAACACTGACAGTGACAACATGCAACAAGGTCGACCAGGTCATGCAAACCCAACGAAGCTGCACAGTCTTTGTCATTGTCAATCAAAAAAATGGAGAAACAGAAGCAACAGGGACCAAGTAAATCTGTCGGCTGTCAGTAAGTTTCATATTTTAAGCATGAGGAGCGGATTTTTTTCTCTGTCAATAATTCAAATTATAAAATCAAGTTATTTTAGATCCACTAATCAATGTGGAAGTATATCAAAATATTGTCAAAAATAATTTTAATGGATGTGAGCATTTTGCTGAAGATGGGGTTTTAATGATGCGTGTAGGAACTCCACTTTATAACCGCTTTTTGATTTCATTTTCCTCATTTCTTTCTGTATTGATTTACCCTCTGTTTCTGTGATATATTGTGTTTGTTCATGGAAGCGTGGAAAATAAATCACCTCAGGATAATTACAGTTGAACCTGTTTTGCAGGTGTGATTTTACAAAGCTCCATAAAAATGTGTCAGTAATACGACTGATAAAATATCAAATGTTGGTATAGGCTTTATCAGAGCATCCCTCAAAACTATTTAAGACTTGGCAATGACTAGAATCCTAAAATACACATAATTTTATTTAGTAAAAGACAGAAAAAGACGTTTTAATTCAAATATTTCTGTATCACTGTCAAACAAATGGAAAAGTTGGAAAAAGTTCAGTTCCACAAAAGGGACATTTAGCCATGTCCTTTGACTTTTGGATTTGGGTCTTATGAACTAAATTGTGAGCTGCATGTCCCATGTGTACTTCCATGAAAAAGAAAGGTGTAAGCTCTGGGATATCAAACATCTAATGAAGGTCTAGTGACAAAAAAACTCGACCCAAGTGTGCAGAGTCAAGAATAAGAAAATCCTATTGTAGTTAAACGTATCATAGGTTAACAAACTACAGAGCCACAATTAAAAAAGTTCAGAAACCTACTCCCCTGCACCTGTTATGCAATAAAAGCTACTCTTTTTGTATCTTTGATTTCATCGGTTGCATGTTTTCATACAAAAAATGTTTTAAACACAACCTTGTCAGCGCTGCAGACCTGAAGATTGTAGTGTTGTGCATTTTATGTAATCTTGATTTGATTTTCTACACTGGTCATTTATATTTAAAAGGGTTGTAAATCTAGTTCAAGTAAATTGTTGCACATCATAGTCAGCATCAAATAAAATATATTTTCCCAACAACAAAATTGTGGCTAGTGAAAGTGCTGAGTGGATAATAACTGTGGAAAACTAGTGGCTGGTTAGCAAAATAAAATTATTAATGTCAAGCCCTGGATATAATATATAATTCATAAATAAAGTGAAATTTAAATTGTGTGTGTGTAGCACCAGTTTCACCACGTGTCACAAACACAAACAGTTGCAGAATGAGTACGTTGCACAGGACTGAGTGCAGTATAAAGCTCATTATATCAGTACAGTGCGATGGTCAACATGCATCTGGGTGGCTCGGTGGGTGAAAGCAGAACCTGTGCTCAGGGCTGGCATGATCACCATCTAGCACGTTTCAAAGAGTGGTCCTCATGCTTTCAATATGTGCCTCAGAGAGCTCAAGAGAGGAACTTACAGGATTGTTCATGTGACTGAATAGCTGCTCAGCTTGCTACATTGCAAACGGAGGGGTGGAGGAAGGGAGTGGGGCGGGAGAGCAAGTGTTAGGATTTAGTTTGAGACAGAGGAGAGAACAGCAGGATCAGACATGTTACAATACATGTTTGACAGAGCAGTAACATCGTCTCAGTACAGCACATGTTGTTACAGGTTAAGGGCGACACATCACAGACAAATGTAGAGGAACAGACATGGGGGCAGTCTGTGGAGTATGGAGGAGGAGGAGGAGGAGGAGGAGGCGGGGCGGGGTATTTAATGGACTGTCTGCTCCCTGCAGCAGCCGAGCAGTGCAGTCCGTTACAGGAGGAAAAAGCATGATGGTAGCCATTATCCTAATTAACTGTTTTATATAAGACAGGTTCATGTTTCTGGTTCAGTCCAGATTGCAGTGATAAATACAGAACAGGAATTAGCTTAATGAAGGAATATTGCTTTTCATCTTGTTATTATATAAGGGCAAAAAAGTGTGTTCTGTTGAGGAGTTTGAGGTTATTAATACAGATCTGATTCTCCCTGAAAACAACACATACTGTAAGGCTGTAGAAAAACACCAAACTCTTTTAATTCTAAGAATAAAAGGAGTAGATCACACTAACTACTTAATAGTCCAATCCATCCAAGTGGTGCCTGGACTCACAGATAGCTAATTATTTTTTTGACAGTGGACACGCAAGCTTTGTTTTTTTTTTATCTATAGTTCAGTGCAATTAATGAGGGACATCTGTATAGTCTTCACTCAGGGCTGAGGCGCTCCCCACAGTTCAGCCAAAGTTGAAGCATTTATTATTTATATATATATATATATATGTGTGTTCATGTTTGAAACACAACTTAATCATTCCATAATACTTTTTTACATTTTCTTTTGTTTATTCTTTCTGCAGCCAGTTTATATAGGGAGAAGTAGGCCGGTACAGGGTTTATTCATTTAATAATTTTATATGAAAAAATGAATGGATTTAATTGTATTTATATGTTTTGGAATTTCTTTTTTTAAATTTAACTTTACTTATATATTTCTTTTTAAATATAAATACAATTATGTTATATATTAAATATATAAAATTGTAAATTGTCAGTCTTTTTTGTGTTTTTTTCCCCCTGTGCCCTCACTAAACTCAAATGAAAAAGTTGATCTCAGTTTTCAAAAAGTTGTTAAAAAAAAACAAAAAAAAATTGTAATTTTGTGATTGAAAGTAATTTTTGATTGTAAACAGTGTTTGGCAAAAACCAACCATAGCACCACATCTATTTAGTTTCTGCTTCGGTGCTTTTGTTCATATCACACAATATAACTCAGCTGGTGGAGTTGTCGCAGTCGTCGTAGGATTGTTCTTTAAATCGTTTTCAGATGCAGATCATGGGATACAATCAAAAGCTTCAGAACATCATGGACCTTGTAGTGTATTGCCAACAGCTGTACATTTGCACGACCATCTATTTGTTATGATAAACCTCTGTGGTGCCATATCAGCTTTAGTGAATGAAGACTGTGGATTTAACTGCAACAACGTTGTGGAATAGCTGAGCTGTTGGTCCACTACAACAAAAAGGAGGGGCGACAGTGAACAGACCTGAATAGAGCACTACGTAACAGACAGACTTTTAAAAAATCCAAATAATTGACGTGTAATACTAATCTAAATAGAAAATAGCCTCAAAATGACTAATTATCTGTTTCATAAAATCCAAATCAAATCTACACACGAGCCTGATAATTGATTCTGCACTGTGAAACGCACACCTACCTTCTGCAACTGCGTCTCCAACTTACTACACTCCTCTTTTTTCTGCTCGATGGCGATCTCTAGAGACTTGAGCTTTGAGTCCTTCTTGAGACCAGAGGACGCCAGGGATGAAGCGTGTTCCTTCAGGTCGATGAGGCTGGACTGCAGGCGGACAAAAAGCACACACAGGCTCAAACCAGGAGGTCTAACTCGGCCAAAGGGCCATAGATAAGAGTGTTATACTGTAAAGACCTACTGAAAGAAAGAGGTGCACTATATGTTTTACAGTACAGCAGAGTAGAGAAACTTAAAGGCACAGCATGTGTACAATATGTAGCCATAAACCTTGACACACAGTTTCTTTCTCTGTGCTCACTGACCTCTTTCTCCGTTAATTCTATCTGCAGGCTGTTGACCTTCTCCTTCAGGTCCTTGTTCTCCTTCTTATAGGACTCCACTTCTTCCAGACGTTCTCTGTCTTCCCTCTCCCTTTGGTCCTTTAAACGCTCTATAATCCTCTCCTAACACACACACACATATGCATAAAGAATTAAAAGCATTACACTGAAGAATGCTCTAAAGAGCCAATTTAGGAGTTTAAAAAGTCTAAGCTGAGGGTGAGCAAAAAGACATATCAAGCGACTTAAGGGTAAGAGTAAGCTTTAAGAGCAGCTCTCATGTCCTCCTTTAAGTTGAGAGAACTGTCAAAAACAAAAAGCTTAACTTTGAGAGTCGAAGTTAACGGGGAGGATTGTTACTTTTATCTTTGATTTAAAGGAAAAGTTTGTGAAATATGCTTATTCGCTTTCTTATCGAGAGTTAGACAAAAAGATTAATACCAGCTTTTTGTACAGAGTACGAGGCCAACACCAACAGCTAGATAATCTCACTTTAGGGGTGGAAATTGATAATACTGTATTGACAACAATGCTATTATCAATACTATTTATCGGCATAATTCTTAAACATTTCCTTTTTGGATTACTTAGCAATTTTCTGTGTGCATAAAAGTAAAAAAAAGTAGGCCTATACAGGTTTTCTGCATCAACGATTATGTAGTTAATGCAAATATAGCATCAGTCTGCCTGAGAGAATATTTGTACAGTGTTTGCTTTCAAGAAAAGAAATCTGCCAAGCCTGCCTGTGGGGTGTTGAAGTTATTATAGCATAAGATACTTATCATCGGTAGTGTTAAATATGTAATAGTGGTTTGTCCGGATGTTTTTGACTAGTGTGGCACAGACTTCTGTAGGGACATTTGTGCAGACTCACTCACACATTGGAAGCTACTTTGATTACTAACATTGCGGTATCTTACGGTTTCTTATATTCCTGTGATACAATTTTAAGCCAATCATAGTTTAGCCCATTGAAGCCTGGAAAGCGGATACGTCGTTTTGTAGTATTTGTAAAAGCTCTCAAATACTTTTAGAATTTCATTTCTATTTGCTACAGAGGCTGAAAAATCTATTATTTAGTAGAAGCGTTGACACTTCTGTTGAATTTCCAGAAAAACTTCAGGTTTTAGGGGCTGATTTTAAAATCGCCCAGAGGTTTTACAGGCGTTTCAGGCCTGGGTTAAGGCCATCCCAGGCCACTCTCTGGACACGCCCCTGATACATAACATTCCTGGAATTTAAGTCCATGTTGCATAGAAAGAGTTTTCAGCATATTCTTAGTGTCTCCTCCCTTACTCGAAATGACAATTTCACAAACATTACAAGTGTTTATCATCTTTTTTCGTGAAATGAAGCCACACTTCAGGCCGTTTCTTCGTCTCCATCATAACTTTTCCTGTTGCAAATTTCCAGGAGCATAAGTTTGACATCATTGTTCCCCAATACACAACTGTCAGAAAAACATGCTTTCAAGCAGGTTCTCAACTGGAACCGGCCTTGATTCTCATCCCCAACAACCTCAGCATAGAACTGGCCCATGTCTGTGCAAAAGTCAAAAAAGAAATCCACCTAAGCCAAAAACAACCGTAAACCTTAATCTCACTAGTGAACACTTTTTTTGTTTAATCTGCACAAAAACTGTACATTTTTCATTGCTTGGTCACTAAGGATATGAAAGCTGTAGGTCATTTAACTCTCGGCAAGAAAGAGAAAACTGTATTTCCCAAATATGTAGAACTTCCAAGTCTAAACTTTAGATTTTGATAAATACAGGACCCGAATTCCAACTTAATTTGTGTCAGTGGGACAGTCACTTACTGTATGCTCTCATTAAAGTGACCTCCTAAAGAGGAAAAATGATTTAGTCATGCAGCAGCTGTCCTGATGCCACCATGCTGTACTATACCTTCTCTGACAGAGCCTCCTCCAGGGTGGCCAGAGCAGTGTCTGTGTTACTGGAATCGGTCTGCAGAGACTTGACCCTGTCCTTCAAGTTCCCCAGCTGCTTGTCTTTGTCCCGCAGCTGCTCCTGCAGATTCTCGATCTGACACAGGGAGAAGGAGGAGGAGGAGGAGGAGGAGGAGGAGGCCGGGAGGATGTTGGTGGCACAAGGGAGAGAAAAAAAGCAGAGAAGCAGGAGTAAATAGTTGATCTGAAATCCAAAGCAGTGTTTAAAGTTGGTGTAAGAGCCGGACTTGAAGATTAAAAAAGTCTTTGAAGATTAATACGTCTACAAACAACGTCATGCTCGTAGTTTGAAATGTGCCGGAGCTTTACTACGAAGATTTTTCCATTTCGAGAAATATATGAAAACTGTCAAACTTTCAACAAGAGTTTGAGAAATAGAAGAAGGAGTAGAATTGAATTTAAAGCAAGCTGCCATATGTGAGAAAAGAGGAAATGTGCATTAAGACTAATGTAAAAAAAACAAAAAAATGTTTTTTTAACTGGGGTTAATGAAACAATACCCATGCTTTAATACTGATACCGCTATACAGTCATGGAAAAAATTATTAGACCATTGTTTTGTTCAATTTCTTGCTCATTTTAATGCCTGGCACAACTAAAGGTACATTTGTTTGGAAAAATATAATGATAACAACAAAAATAGCTGATAAGAGTTTAATTTAAGATCCAATATCTAGGCATTGTCCATGGTTTCCTTGAGACAAACCAAAATCAGTACCAGGTTGTACCAGGCATTAAAATTAACAAGAAACTGAAGAAAACAAGGGTGGTCTAATAATTTCTAAAAAATATATATATTTCCATGACTGTATGATTAACATAAGCAAATTCCTTGTAGTCACTTTAAGACATTAAAATATGTGCACTGATCTAATATATTATCTGACTGATGCAACAGAGAAACCAAATACCCACACAAGGAGAAAACAAAGATTTAGAAATCACGAGAAATGACAAAGAGAGAGATGAAAGCGGATCTGTGAGGGAGGGGAGGTGTGATAGAAAAAGAGAAGAGAGAAAAAAAAGCAAAGGGAATGGGTGAGCAGGTCAGGGTGAGAGAGGGAGTAACACTCTGAGAGTATTTATAGCACACACACACACACACACACACTAGATCCAGTGAGGCAGAAATATCTTCTTGCTTGTCTTTCTATGGACACTTTCCCCCAGAGAGCAACAGAGACACTCTCACTCTTAATGGAGAGAGTAACCACTCTGCTTTGTATTTGACTGGTTTAGTCCAGGACACAAGAAGAGTCTGACTAAACAACTCGCTCCACGCTTTCCTCATTTCAAATTTGAAATTAAATCTGCAGCACATGGTCTATACACCGACACAGACCTCCGCCTACTCGTGTAACTTCTAAATAATGTAACAAAAACTCTGAGTGGTTAGTAAATGTTTTGGATGATTTTTCCAACATTTTGAGTCATATTTCCACCTTTGGACTTTAAAAACTCCTTTCATCCCTTCGTACATCCTAAACAGCAACATTTTCCTCCACTCTGATTCTCACCTTCTTCTGCAGGACATTGATCTTTCTTTCTTTGACCTCCAGCATGTCCTTCATGTCCCTGATTTCTCCAGCGAGAGTGCCCTTCTCCTCCGTCAAGTCCTGCAGCTGCTTGGTCTTTTTGTTCAGGAAAGATTCTTTCTCCTCCAGACGCAAACGTAGAGCATCCACCTGAAGCACAACACAGCCGAAATAAAACAATCTTAGACAATGTGGGTTTGACTGAAATTGAGTAAAAAGACACACAACATTTTCACATCTAAAGCTGTTATGGTTAAGTATTTATCCGTCTTATCTTAATCTCCATGCAGATGCAGAGGAACACAGATGCTAAGCGAGTATTTATTAGCACGTCGATGATCTTCAGTTCATACATTACAGCCACCGTAATACTTCCACAGTTATTTATTTATTGGAGCAGCTATTTGATGTTTTTCATGTTTATTAAATGTGCTGTGACAGTACACTGCGCATTACCGTTTCTTTGGTAGTGCCATGAGTCACAGTTAGCTGGAAGTCCCAAAGTAAGTAAAGTGCTGATATGATTTGCAGTAATAAGCCTTGGGCTCAGGGCAAGCCTATTATTTTCTCAGTTTGGCTTGGAGTATATGAAATGCTCGTGAGGCAGTGTATTGTTGTAGCTTGATTTACTGTATGTGTACAAACAAGTTAAGGGTTTTTCCATTACCTCTGTTTGCAGGATGGCAGCACGTTGCTCCTTGGCAGTGAGAGACTCTTTGAGCACCTCGATATGCTGTTTGCAGTCGGAGTTCTGGTTGTTGAGGGTCTCTAGTTTCGTTTGCAGAGCAAGCAGCTCCGACTCCTTCTTTGACAACTCCTGCTTCAGCTGGTCAATCTACAGACATGTGAAACAACATTTAGTACATGAGCAATGTGATGTTTTAGCATCACTGTGTGATCCTGATTTAGGCCACCTTCAGGGACACATTTCAGTCTAAGGACCAGTTAATTGGGGAGAGCTAGTCCCTCGTAAACAAAAGCCATGTCCACAGTTTGTTTTGTTTAATCTGATGTAGTTCAGCTTGTGTTGTAGCCATATGCTGAACAGTTTTCAGAAAATAAAAGACGCCGATTTTTACGTGAAACCTCAAACATGCATTTTGACAAATCTTCTGTTATAAGCTTTGGCTCGAAAAATGAATTGGTCTAACTCTGACTGTAAAGAAAATTAATGTAAATCTGTCTAATGTCCCAAAAAGTGACATAAGTAAAACGGTGTGTGTGTTTGTTACTTTTTGTCTAACTGTTGTTGTGGGACCGACATCAGTTTACACAGTCATATTGTGGGGACCTGCTGTACTTGTGGGGACAAAATAAAGTCCCCATAAGGTAAATCATTACATTTTTTTAGGCTAAGAACTAGATTAAAGGTGTGATTAGATTAGATTATATTATATTAGATTAGATTAGATTAGATTAGATTAGTGATTACATAGGGTAAGTCTCCAAGAAATTAATGTAATTTCTTCAAACACGTGTGTGTGTTTGTGTGTGTGTGTGTGTGTGTGTGTGTAACAGAGATAACGAGTGGGAAACCTCTTTTTACCAAACAGTGAGCGACTCTGTGCGGCTTTTGCACTGTTTTCATCAACGGCGCTCTCATTAAAAATGCATTTGGGACTGACTCCCCTGCATTCATCATATATTATACATCATCTCTATTCATGATTGATGAAAAGAGGACTAAAAATAGAATAACAAAACTGTGGCTGGTCTACGCCTGGTCGACTAATGTGAGGAGCGGTATGTAAACACAGAGTCAAAGCTCCAGAGAGACATACGAGCCCCAGAGAACGGCACACACACACACACACACACACACACACACCTTGATGCAGTCACAGATTTCAGGTAGCCCTGCTGGCGTCTTGACTGCAGCTTTAAGTGCTAAAACACAAGTTGTCGTGTACTCAGAGAGCGTGGGCTGATAGAAACACTGACAGGCAGGTGAATGCGGTTTAGTAAAAAGGAATCTGTGGCTCTGACTTCACTCTTTGAACATAATGTAAATCACAATCCTCTGTTGGGAACAGAATAATAAGGTAAAAAGCTTTCATACGTAATTAAGGAAGAAAAGTATTTTATCATGCCACAGCATGCGCTTGCTGATTTTGCCTTTTTTGGTATTCTCAACACTGAGCTCTTTAAAAAAAAAAAGCAGCAGAGAAGCATCTCTCAGATAGTTGCCAACAGGACACTTTGCTGATGACACTGAATGCTAAAGCAGCTAATTTAAGAAGCACATCAGCTTCATTTAGTATTCTGCTCTCTGCACGGCTCTATCTGCACCCCAAACCGCTCGATTGTTTTTCAGCCATATTTTCACAGGATCTGTATTTCATGCATAGTGCAGAGGCTATCTACCTTGGTCTTCATAAACTTAGAGTGGTTCTTGTAGACCTCCATCTGCTTGATCTCCTCCTCTCTGTCCTCTGTGTTCAGTAAGCCGTTCGCCTTCAGCATTTGGATCTCATCCTCCAGATCCCGAATGTTGCGCTCCAGAGAGGCAATTTTGGTGTCCTAAACACAAACATGCAGAGGAGACACACCTCAAAACCCAGACAGGCATGTCCATAAGTTGCATGCTGCAAATTAAGTCCAGAACAGATAGAAAGACTGACAAAAAAGATGTAGAGAGACTGAATGATAGAGGGAGTAAGAAAGGAGAGAGATGTAGCGAGATAAAGAGAGACTGGAAGAAGCTCTTTGGTGTGGCTGAGAGCAACTGCAGTATCTGTCGGTGAAATCAGAAGCTTTCTACCCAGCTCCTTGCAGCCGCTCAGAGGATTAATCACCATTGGGAAATATTGAGCACACATCCAGCACGGACGAGATCAGCCAGGACCGGAGAGAAACGTGTAGAGGGAGAGGAAGAAAAGTAACAAGCCGTAGCTTTTTGCTGTTGTTGCTTGCAGATCAATGCAGAATCCAGTACTGCGACTGTGAGTGCAGCTTTAGCTTCATGGCTTTTTAAATAAATAATACAACGTCTTTAAGATTAGCCATGGTCCATCTCCCTCTCCAACAGAGCATAGAGCAACCTTGTTCCTTCCTGTCTTTCTCTCTTTCTGTGTCTCTCCTTCTTTGCTCCTAGTGGCTCTGAACTTATGAACTTGTGGCCGTCAGCCGGGTCAGTCACAGCCCGCTGCAGAGTATCGTTGGAAATGTATCATAATGAGGAATGACAGACTATCGGCGAAGGATCTGAGGGGTTAATGCATGAGCATCACACATGTACATGCACTTCGCCCTGCCGCTGCATCTCACCTCCGTCTCCGCGTTACGAGACAAACATCAATGAAACTAACATTGCTGCAATAGATACAAGACACCGTACCTTAATAGGAGGGAGATTTTATTCCATCCACATGTAATCACTGGTACATCAACTTGGTCAGTAAATCTTGCTCTTTATCTCTCTTTCCCTGCCTCTGTGTGTCTCTCTGTCTATCTATCTTCCTGCATACTGGCCTCTCGCTGTCATAAACAACCACACCTGTTTCCATGGTAGCAGCAGGCAGGCTATATACTGTGCACTGTCTCTGGTGAGTGAGGAGGAGAGGGCGGGAGGGATGTAGGGGAGACGGGGAGGGAGGATTATTCGTGCTCCAGCATCAGCATCAACACAGCAGAGGGAGAGAGGAGAGGAGAGGAGAGGGGAGAGATGCAGGGTCTTCCTGCACAGGACAGGAGGAGGAGAAGGAGGAGGAGGCGGGTCTTCCCTCGCTCTATATGCAAATCAACAGGATCCCAGAGCACAGATGTCACATGACCGCGCCGGGGGAAGGCTGGGCCTCGCCGATCCAGCCGAGTGAGAGGGGCTGTGTCAGCTCAGCGATGATGTCATGATTTATTTTGAGGAAGTGATGTCAGGCCTCTGCAGTGAGGCTGGCGGAGTCTATGGCGGTACAACAAGTGATGATCTGAACAGACATTTTTTATATAAGCTATCTGCATGTTACATATTACAGCCGTGTCACTTTTAAAGAATAATATGCATGTTAAATATAATGTCATTGAGCTGAAGGCTAAGAGCAATCACACTTTATGTTGATGGGTGGGGTCTCTAAAACTGCAGGCTACCTTATGAAATATTTTCTAATGCAATATGAATGTTTCTCCCAATATTTAAATATCCCTTAATGTCCCCCCCCGAAGCTTTAAAGTTACATAAAACATTGCATACATATTCTTTCTCTTCTTGTTCTATTTTGAGTCAATTATTCAAATCTGAGATGCCATTTTAAGACCTGCACAAACCGCTTACATCAAATTGAAATTTCTAATAAATAGTTTGTGCATTATCTGGTACACTTTTTGCTATAATTCAGCTTGGCATATTTGGTTTCTTCAAAAACTTTGAGTACATTTCAAACAAAGCACTGCAGTTTTAAACACTTATATGCACAAAAGGATGCAGAAATAACAGAGTTGCAGTCTGTGATGTTGAAGAGTTAATTATTTAAATTAAATATGCCATTTCTTGTCATGAAACAAAAATGATGCGGCTTGGTGTGAGTGGTTGCTGCACCTCAGCTGTAATGTTGAACAGTAATATTGATTCTTGTTGATGTTTACACAACTGCTTTGTGAGCAGATACACGGTGTGTCTGTGTGTCTGTGTGTGAGAGGGAGATAGAGAGATGTGTCAGTGTGTTTACTATTGACTCAGCTGCTGGTGATCACAATAACAACAATAGATTCAGCAGAACACACAACGGTGCCGGCGTCTGTTTAGACATGCAGAGGGTTACATAATAAAAAGCCTGTAAATGACGGTGACATAAACACAGAAATACAACATCTGTCTTTAAACATCTGGTGTCAGACAGACTGTCGTTTGTCTGAAGAAATTAAGATGTTAATGCCCCCATGAATGATTTTCTGATGGTGACTGGTGCACAGTGGTGGAATATAACTGAGTACATTTACACAAATACTTCAGTGTCATTTTGAGTTATTGGACTGTTGCCATTTATACTACTTTATACTTCTTCTCCATTTCAACTGGGGGACAAATACTTTTTTCTTCACTGCATAATAAGTCACTACGACCCTGAGTTTAAAAGTTGGGACGCTGCCTAAAACGTAAATTCAAATATATATAAAAAACAAAACAAAAAACAAAACTCAGAATGCATCATATTCTGTGTGCATATACATACAAAAATATATATATATTTTAACATGTTTTCAGTTAAATATATGTCACAAAGAACAAGCAAATTATCCTTTTTTGTTTTAGTTAAGTATTACACAACATCCCAACTTTTTAGAAATAAAAATGCTTTGTTGATTCAGATTAAAATAAAATAAAAATAATCACCCAGTAAATTATGATGTATTTTTATGGATTAAGCTACCCAGTTATATAAAAAGCTGTTAAAAATAATAATAATAATAATAAAAAACAAAAAAAACAAATACAATACGTGACAAATACATTAAAAACAAAATGTTTAAATTAGCCCCACCTTTAACCAGCTGCATCAGTTGTGATGCTTGCATATTAATGCATTGTTCATTAAGTACATTTTTAAGCCAATATAGTTTCACTTTTACCTAAAACAAATTTGTATGTAGGACTTTTAACTAAGTAATTAAATATTTCAATACTGTGGTATTGCTTCTTTTTTTTTTTTACTGAAGTAAGCAATCTGAGTACTTCTTCCACCACCACCGCTGCTGCTGCTGCTGCAGTTACATTCAGGCTGTATACTGTGAGTCAGGTTCTTACTTTCATCTCTATGATGGTCTGCAGGGCCTTGGTTTTGCTTGGATCCTGATGCAACTGATTTCTTCTGTGCAGTTCCTTTTGGAAAAGATACAACGTTATGTGGCACCAGTAACAGCAGAATCTATTGTAATGTCTACTGAAAGCAGGATTACAGGACTGGAGAAGAAACAAAAAAAAAAACAAATGCATATAAAGTTTGTCTTTCCACATGTAAGCTGTTTAATGTAATGGGTGTGCTCTGTAGTTTTTACTTTGTACATTATATAATCAATATGCTAGAATATGAGCCGCAGAATAGAGCATATTGATTATGAGAGGCTCGGCACTGCCCTCTAGTGACGACAGACTAGAAAAACAGTTTTCCTTGTCCATTGAATCCCATAAATGAATTGGTGGAGTACCTCTCGCAGATGGATGTTCTCCTTCTCCTTTTGATCCAGAATGACCTCCAGGTGTCCGAGCTGAGCCTCCGCCTCAGCGATGCGCCTCGCTCTCTCCTGCTCCTCCTCCTCGGAGACCCGGCCCGGCCCCGGGGGCAGCCCTTTACTCTGCAGCATCTCCAGCAGCTTCTTAATGGACTCGTCTCTGGCGCCCAGCGTCTGCTTCTGGGTCTCGATCCTCAGCTCCATCTCCTCCAGGGTCTTTCTCAGCAAGAAGAGCTCCTTGGCCTGCCTGTCATGTTCGGCCTGCAGCCGGCGGAAGTTCTCCTCCGTCAGCTCGATGTTGGTGTAGTGGTCGGAGGCGGAGCGGTTGCCACCCTCCTGCTGCAGCAGGTGGTTCAGGTCTCGCTGTGTGCGCAGCTCGTCCTGGAGAGCCTGGATGGTCATCTGGAGATGCTGAAAGAGAGACTTAACAATTATTAAAATGATTTTAAGGATAATCGACGTGCTTTTCATGACAACACAACACATGAGGGTGACAGTTTATAAACACACTTCTGAAATGCTGTTGCACACGACTCTGTGGAGAAATGCTACAGCACGTCAAACGGGGGAAACGTGTCACTTACCAATATTTAGAAGCAAATAGACTGCAAACAGATGATACTGTCAGCACACAGTCAGACTGATTTGAGTTAAAATACGAGAGAGGAAGTTTATTTTCTTTAATCTGGAATAAGAATCAAATTTCAGTTTTTTGGAATTACAGTAAAAAAACTATATTAAGGCCTAAATGAAATCACAGCTGTGACAAACTATCATTTTATTAGTGTAGCTTGTACAGTAAATACATGTTGGTAATATGCTACTTAGGGCTGGGCGATATGATGATATACGTTCTTAAAATAATATAGAAATGTTTTTTGTGTGTATTTTTCTATATTGTTTCCATCACAATATATTCATATTGTCTACCACTGCACATTGTCTTCGCTTCACTTTAATATTTTGTACATTTTATCTTTATATTTTTCATTTCATTTTTGTATTGCTGCTATACAACAGAACATACAAAACATACTGTATGAAATGAATGTGATTTATTCCTCATACTTTCACTTGAAGCAGAATTGTGCACCTAAGAAAATAAAAAAAATATTCACCACTTTTCATTTGAATATTTATTTATTACACTACCAGCAAACATGCTATAGTGTGATATGTGTTGAGATATGAAATGACCTATATCAGGATAAGAGATTCTGCCCAGCCCTAGTGATAATCAAAGCAGGAGACCATCGTGATGCTTCCCTGCAGTGCAGCAGAGGATTCAAACCCCAGCGATGGCATCAGGTTAGGGTCTGCAGGCTGCATCATGTCAGAGAAGACTGTATGCTTATGATTTCTTTTTTTATTTTTTTTTGTGAACGGTGGTAGACATGTAGTTAAAATATGGGATGATTAAGCAGACACAGCAACAGAACCTGCAGTATCCTTACACTGTAGAGATGACTCTAATGTGTAGAATAAACATGTGTTTGTGAGTGAAATTGTGCATGTTCAGTTACAATAATTCAAAAAACACACTTCCTTTTTAGCCTACTATATTTCTTTGTGTGCAGGGTTGTTGATTCTGGGTTTCGGGGGGCGATGTTAGGGCCCAGTTTCTGTCACAGATTGACTCAGGCTTGGTTTTGCCTGCTGACATTTTCTTCCTGCAGATCGCTCCAGAGAGAGATGATCAATCTATGTCCAGAAAGAGGGCCAATCAGGATTTAGAGGAGAGGAAACAGATTCTTGCACTGAAATCAAACCCACTTCACAGGCAGTCTGGGGTCGTAGGGTTTGTGGTTCTAAGGGGGATGGAGCACCAGACACGTTCGGATTGACACAACTGAACAAACCTATCACTCTTTATAGTTTGACAGTGTTTATAGGGGAACAAGTGAGGGTTTACAGGAAAAGGAGACAGGGACAACTGCTGGAAATAATTCACTTCCTTTCGGAGGTTTATAGGAGAGGAGGTTGTAATGGTGCAAAGGGATAGCCAGGTGTCTGGAAATACACGCCACACTGAAGGTGACTCTATGTTGTGCACGCAACACGTGGTGCAAACATAGGGACAAACCTTGGTTCTCCTGGCATCCAGCAGCTGCAGAGCATGGGCAGAATGAACAGAAAAACAAATGTATGGTAAAAACAGAGCGTCAGAGCATGATGCAACAGAGACGGATGATCAACACGAACCAGCCAGAGATTTATAATGAGAGACATCCATCAGTCCGTCCAGCTGCCAGTTTACCGGCCTTCAGTCAGAACATTATATTCACAATAT